>NC_092071.1:22358853-22456353 GCF_039877785.1 Chaetodon trifascialis | reverse complement strand
GTCACCGCTTCATTGTGGGACGAGTTCAGTCTGTAAAACACAGAAAGTACAAACAGGTCATGCAACGTTTACATTTACTTACATTCTGCAGAATGAAAAAAAAATAAAAAATACAAAACACATTGTAATGTTAAATGTAATGTGAACGGTTACCAAACGTTCAGAACATACAGTAGTGCAATAAGAATAATAAAGGTTTGGCGGCCTAAAAACTGCACAACGTAGTATTAAATCTTAACGTTACTTACTGCAACTTATGCATCCGTCTCTGTCTCCATAGCTGCAGTTTGGTCGGGGCTGCTCTACCAGAGCGAGCAGTCTGGCTTTTATCTCGGTGATCAGCTGCGTTACCAGCCGAGACAATCCACTGAAGGCGCTCAGCAGTTTCTTCTCTAAATTGTTTGGACTTTCTGGATATGGTCGCTCCGCAGCAGGGCCATCCACTTGTCGCAGAGGAGTGCCTTCTGGGGTGAACTGAAGACAACGTCCGGCCATTGTATGAACAGAGTTAAAGTTTAGCAGGACCCGAAATGTAACTTTTCTGATCCGAACTCCATTCGCGTTCACAGACGCGCCGAGGTCATTTTCTGCCGACGTCATTGTGTCAGAGGAGGCGATATGCGACGCCGCGCTCTCGGAATTTCTCGCGAGACAATTTTTGTTGCGTAGAAAGAAAAACATGCTGTGATTTTGTCAGGTATTTTGATTTTCTATTTTTGTACCTGCATATTTTATAAAACATGTAGGCCTAAACTTCTTTAAAATGACATTATTGAAAATTAAAAAAAAGAAAAGTTACTTTGGTCTGTTCCCTTTTTATTCCTACTTAAAGAATCAGCAGTGGACTTACCCTGCTGGAATTTTGCAAGCTAATCACGCAACCATTTTTCATCTGGTGTTGTGGTGGCAAAATGTGAAAAATTGTGACGTGTCCAAGAACTGTAGATGCTTTAATTATCACAATTTGATTTAGCAATTTAAGTGGAAAATGAAAGGCTTTTGAGAGTCAGGAAACTTATCCTGTATGTAACCTATAAAAGTATTTAAACACACTTTTAACACATTTAAACACATTGGTGGCACGGTGGCTCGGTGGTAACACTGTCGCCTCACAGCTGGAAGGTCCCCGGTTCGAATCTCGCTGTGGGCGCTTTGGTGCCTGCTGCTTGAGGAAAAATAAGGGGCCTTTCTGTGTGGAGTTTGCATGTTCTCCCCGTGTTCACCTGGGGTATCGTCCATGAAAATACCCCCCCTAAAACCCCCACTATGCAAGAAGATCACCACCTGACCAATGGTGACGAAAAGGAACTGGTCCCCGAGCGCTGGTCGACTGGCAGCCCACCGCTCCTGGTCTGCCGTGGAGGAAGGATTGACCATGGATGGGTCAAATAGCGGGATGGAATTTCACATATGCATGGCGTGTACAGTTTTCCTCCTCAACTGCATGTGTGTGTGTAAAATGTGACGAATCTTCTTCTTTAAATCCTCATGAAAAAAAAATCTGTCTGTATTCTGTATGCACAGAACACACACATATACACACACACACAATCCCAATTTGCATTTGTATAGCTTGCAGCATTTACATTTGCATTTTAACACCTCACGGTCACAGGGGCTGAGAGAGAACTTCCATGGCAATATACAGAGATGATGATTGACGGAAATGCTACTTTTCATGCAGTACTAGTAGTGACTACTAATGTAATGTATATTTTGTACTATTAGTCTTGCCGTAGTTACGATGGTACACGGTGAAGTAAACTGTCAATTCTTTATCTCTTATGACTTTATTTGGCCAGAAAACACGTTTGCCTGTGAGTACAGACTCATACAGTTATTTTGACATTGAATAATAAGGATACTAGTGTTGAATTAATTTGTTAATGAATCCAAGTTCGTTCGAAATGTGCATTTTGATCGTATATGCTAACCGCTAGCATCGTAATGGAATTTCCCATATACGTTAGCCATAAGCTAGCGCATTTGTTGCTATACGGTTAAAACAGCCAATATAACAAGATTGTTCTTCAACAACGTCTGTTACTGAATGAAATACTGAGAAATGTTTTATCTGTCTAGTTTTACAGCACTTGCTGAGTAAAGTTTGGAAAGGATGAAAGCTGCTTCATTCTTTATCTTGGGGAAACTGTTAGCTATCTGCTGAGCTGATGTAGCAGGCTAAGCCGTATCATAAACACACACACACACACACACACACACACACACACACACACAGAAGCGGGGGCAGAACAGTTGCAGTATTACAAGTTTTCTAAATCAGATAGCTTTTGAGTAGGTAAGTTTTTTTATTGACCAAGTAGTGCCGTATCATTTGTAATTGTTCTCATATTGGTTTTCAACAGCTTTAGTCACCTTATTGTTTAATTAGCAATTGAACTAAACATTTTTTGGGTGCATATCTGATCACCTGACAGTTTTATTGATAACTGAGGTGGGTTCACTTGGAATTAAGTTGGTCCAATGTGAAAACAAAAAATTCTCTGAAGGTACTTCCGTGTAGTGAAGCAGTTACATACACAGTTTAGCTCACTACATTTTCCAAGTCGCTTGCCCAACACTGGTGACTGTGCTGCCATTTATGAATGTACTTGACAGACATGCTCCATGGTACACTGACTGTTGTACTTATATAACATAGTTTGGGTTTTCTGCCATATAAATGCCGTTGAGATGCCTAATCCTGCCCCTTGTCTAACGCTGAAAATGAATCTCACTACATTTACTAATGATCTTATGGGTCAGGTTACATCTTTCATGTGGATGTAGACCTATACCTCATTTTTATTTCTATTTGGAGCCACGAAACACATCCATTTTTTAATCCTTTTTTTGTTCCTAAAATATGTGTATGCCTTACACACATACATTATAGAATGAAAATGGGTAGGATCATGTTAAAAGTACCCCTTTTTTGTCATACTGTGACATAATACTGAAAGAATTTGGGTCCTATCACCCACCCCTACTTTTTACTGCATAGACAGACCAGTTTTATGGCAAGACCATCTCTCCAGCGGTAAAATTCCCTTGTCATGACGTAGCCTATTGCAATGATTGAAACCAACTTGATACTGAATGATACTGGCACCAACCAGGTGCACTTCCAAGCTTTTACAAAGTAACGCATAGGTAGGCATTAAGGGGACGACGACGACGAGACGAGACCACAAGCAATGAATTGACAGGAAGGACGTAATACCAAAGACAATCTCTTTCTCTATGCCTTTCTCTGTAGAGCACATGTGATTGGATGGCAGGGATAGAGCGAGGGGAGACTGTCCACTAGTTAATCCATTTCAGATGGCATAATTCACTGGGATGGCTAAAAAATAATAATATTAATAATAATAAATGTTTTTTAAATATTACATTTATATTTAAAAAAACATATAAATGTTTGATTTGGCAAAATGTACTTTGGCAGCCATATGTGTCTGGGTGGCCCGCCCAAGTAAAGTCAGTATGTGGGAAACACCAGATCTTCCTCTTTACCCTCCAAAAACTGGGAGTCTCAGGATTTACACTCTCCCTGTTCATATCCTAACTCAAGGACTGCACAGACAGGGTAACTTGGAGAGAATCTGTGTCTGAAACTTTTAGCCTCACTCCTGGGGTCCCTCAGGGTAGTGTTCTGGGCATCCCCCCCTCTTATCCCTTTACACGGACTCACTTAGCTCAGTTATTCAGTTCCATGGTTTTTCCGAGGTGTGAAGCTGAAGCTCAATCTCAACAAGATGAAGCTACTCTTCCTTCCAAGCATCTTCCATACATGACCTCTCCATTACCACTGAGAACACTACAGACTGCAAAGAGCCTTGGTGGGACACTGGAGGACCAGCTGTCCTTCCCTGCCAACATCACAACCCAATCCTGCAGATCTATCCCCCATAACATCAGTGTGGTGTCTTTGAAGTTAGCCCCCCGACCACGTAAACTAAGTAAACCAAAAGTACAGAGAAGAGGAGTTAAACATAAGAATCTAATTAAAATTAGAACAACCTCTGCAATAGTACAACAAGATAGGAGAATTAAATGTGGACTCCTTAACATCAGATCTCTGTCCTCTAAAGCTGTTCTAGTAAATGAGTTAATATCAGACCATAATGTTGATTTATTTTGTCTGACTGAAACCTGGCTGTGTCCTGAAGAGTATGTGAGCCTAAATGAAGCTACTCCTCCGAGCCATATTAATACCCACATTCCTCAAGGCAGCGGCCATTTTTGACTCAAGAGTTGCAGCCATTTTTGACTCAAGCCTTTTGATCAACCCTAAACCTAAACTCGACTATAACTCATTTGAAAGCCTTGTTCTCACTCTTTCTCATGAGAAATGGAAAACAGTGCAGCCACTTTTATTTGTTGTAGTATACCGCTCTCCTGGTCCTTACTCCGAATTTATAGCTGAGTTCTCGGAGTTTCTATCAAGTTTAGTCCTTGAAGCAGATAAAGTAATTATTGTAGGTGACTTTAATGTACATGTCGACGTTGATAATGACAGCCTTAGCACTGCGTTTATCTCAGTATTAGACTCAGTTGGCTTCCGCCAGAATGTACATGAACCGACTCACTGTTTTAACCACACCCTCGACCTTGTTCTGACAAATGGCATTGAAATCGAAGACTTAATAGTCTCCTCACAGAATCCTCTTTTATCGGACCATCATTTAATAACTTTCGAATTCATATTACCAGACTGCAAAAATTCTTATACCAGACTCCTGTCTGATAGTGCTGTAGCTAAATTTAAGGCTCTCTCTCTCTCTGACTGCATTTCTGTCTGTCTGTCTGTCTGTCTGTCTGTCTGTCTGTCTCTGTCTGTCTCACTATCCCTCTCTTGCTCTTCCTCTCTCACCCAACCGGTCGAGGCAGATGGCTGCCCACCCAGAGTCTGGTTCTGCTCGAGGTTTCTGCCTGTTAAAAGGAAGTTTTTCCTCGCCACTGTCGCCAAGTGCTTGCTCATGGGGGAATTGTTGGTTTCTTTGTAGATAAAAGAGCTTGGTCTGTACCAGCTCTATATGGAAAGTGTCCTGAGACAACTTCTGTTGTGATTTGGCGCTATACAAATAAAATTGAATTGAATTGAAAAATTGAATCTTCTGAAGTGTGAAAGAGCTGTTGCTGCAGCTGAAGCTGAAATGGAAGCCTATGAGGAAGCTGAAGTGGAAAGCGGGGAGCTCACACAAGAACCCTGTGACACAGACAAGCCCATCAGTCCTGCACAACGCACATGTGAGTACGTCCAGCAGTATTTTACAGAACTGCCCTCAAAACATGTTACAGTGGAGTCTGATGAGAGAAAAATAAACACACAGGCTGTGAACAAAAACATAAAGAAAGAGCCTACAATGAACACAGACAATATTCAGCCTCACAGTACTCCAAAATACACAACCAATCCAGAAAGAGAATACTTAACTGAGCCAAAAGGTGCTCATGAGGACTTCGCAAGATATCTCATTCGGAGAGAAATGATAAGCACTGGGCTTCTGCAATTTGATGATAAACCTGAAAATTATTGGTCGTGGAAGGCCTCTTTTCTAAGTATACAAAGGATTTGAACCTCTCTGCCAGGGAGGAGCTAGACCTGTTGATAAGATGGTTGGGAACCGACTCATCAGAGCAGGCAAAGAGAATTCGTGCGGTGCATGCCCTAAATCCTGCAGCAGGTGTCAATATGGTGTGGCAACGTCTCGAGGAGAGTTATGGAACACCTGAGGTCATCAAGGACGCACTGCTAAAAAAGATTGAACACTTTCCAAGGTTGACTAACAAAGACAATGTCAAGCTGAGAGAGCTAGGTGACATCCTCCTCGAACTGGAATGTGCTAAGCAGGACGGCGCCCTACCAGGGCTCGCATATCTGGATACACCTCGTGGGATAAAACAAATAGTAGAAAAACTCCCCTTTAACCTCCAAGAAAAGTGGACAGCCGTTGGAAGCAACTACAAAGAGGATTACAGAGTGGCTTTTCTTCCTTTTTGTGTCTTCTCCAATTTCATTCAATGGCAAGCAAAGACAAGAAATGACCCAAGCTTCTTTCTATCCACCCCCAGCAGTCATGTGTCTTGTAGACCAGAAAAGCTTGTACAGCCTCATCGTAAAACCTCTGTGACTGTACACAAAGTAGACATCCCTGCAGAGCAATCAAGCATCCAAACCGATCCTGTTCTGAAGAAATTAGAGGAGCCCGATTGTCAGTGTCCAATACACAAAAAACTGCACCCATTGAAAAAGTGCAAGCTCTTCAGAGGCAAACCCCTGGAAGAGCGCAAAGCCTATCTAAAAGAGAATCGCATCTGTTATAGATGTTGTGGTTCTGTTCAACACATGGCAAGAGACTGTAAGGTGACCATCAAGTGTTTAGAGTGCAACAGTGAGAAGCACATCGCCGCACTGCATCCAGATCCTCCTCTCACACCCACACAGAGTGCTGTAGCTGAAGGAAGCGACAGCGGGGAGCACGGTGAATGCTCATCTTCAGTAACCTCTAAGTGTACAGAGATTTGTGGCCAGGCCGACAGTCTACGCTCGTGTTCCAAAATCTATTTAGTGAGAGCTTTTCCAACAGGGAAAAAAGAGAAGGCAATTAGAATGTATGCGGTGCTAGATGAACAAAGTAACAAGTCCCTCGCCAAAACAGAATTCTTTGACCTTTTCAAAGTAAAAGCCAGCCACACCCCATACACCCTAAAAACATGTTCTGGGAAAATGGAGACTTCAGGAAGGAGAGCTGTTAATTTCTCTATCGAGTCCATGGATGGGAAACTCCAGCTTCCCTTACCCCCCTTGATAGAGTGTGACATGGTGCCGGATGACAGGTCAGAAATTCCCTCTCCAGAGGTCGCACGCCACCACCCCCACCTGCTCTCAGTTGCTGATAAGATTCAACCTGTAGACCTAGATGCTCCGATCCTTCTGCTCTTAGGGAGAGACATCCTACGGGTGCATAAAGTGCATGAGCAAATAAACGGGTCCCATAATGCACCTTATGCTCAGCGGCTAGACCTCGGCTGGGTCATCGTTGGAGAAGTGTGCTTGGGAACAGTTCACAAGCCATCAGAGGTCAGTGTTTACAAAACAAACATGCTGAACAATGGTCGTACATCCTTTCTAAAACCATGTCCAAACAGCATCCTCAGTGCAGACAATCTGGGGTGTTCAGTGTTTGACAGGTCTAAAGATGACAACAAACCAGCACTGTCCATGGACGACAAACATTTCCTTACCATCATGGATGCGAAGGTCCATCAAAACGAAGGGAACAGCTGGGTGGCTCCTTTACCCTTTCGCTGTCCAAGAAGACAGCTTCTGAGCAACAGGGAGCAAGCTTTAAAACGTCTCTGTCTCTGAAAAACCCAGAGATGAAAGATCATTACATTAAGTTCATGCAGAAGATGTTGGACAGTGATCAAGCTGAGCCTGCTCCACCTTTAGACAAAGACAAAGAACATTGGTACTTGCCCACATTCGGTGTGTACCATCCGCAAAAGCCAAACCAGATACGGGTCGTGTTCGACTCAAGTGCTGCATGTGATGGGATGTCTCTTAATGATGTTCTCCTTAGTGGGCCAGATTTGAACAACACTCTGTTGGGCGTTCTCTCGGTTCAGGAAAGAACCTGTGGCTTTTACAACAGACGTCAAGCAAATGTTCTATTGTTTTGTTGTCCAAGAAGACCATAGAGATTTCCTTCGGTACCTCTGGTATGAGGACAACGACATCAACAAAGCAGTGGTAGAATACAGGATGAAGGTCCATGTATTTGGAAATAGCCCCTCACCTGCCATTACTATCTACTGCATGAGACGAGCAGCTCAAGAGGGTGAACGAGAACATGTTTGTGACGCGAGACAATTTGTTGAAAGACAGTTTTACGTTGATGACAGTCTCATGTCAGTTGCCACACCTGAAGAGGCAATAGATCTTCTCACACGGACCAGACAGATGTTAGCAGAATCCAACCTGCGACTTCACAAAGTGGCATCAAACAGCAGCCAGGTAATGGAAGCCTTCCCAGCAGAGGACCGAGCAAAAGATCTAAAGGATCTCGACCTTGGAATGGATCCTCTCCCTCTTCAGAGGAGCTTGGGGCTTTCCTGGAACCTAAAGACTGACAGCTTTACTTACCTGGTGTCCCAGGAAAAGAAGCCATTCACACGAAGAGGTGTGTTGTCAACAGTTAACAGTTTGTACGACCCCTTGGGCTTTGTAGCACCAATAATAATGCAAGGGAAAGCCCTGGTCCGCGAACTGTCATCTGAACAAAGAGAGTGGGATGATCCTCTCCCCCCAGAAAAGGAAGCAGAGTGGATCCTATGGAAGGACTCTTTGAAGGCTCTTGAAGATCTGCAGATCCAGCGGTGCTACATTCCAATCTCACTGTCTTTAACACAAGAGAAAGAACTGTGCATCTTTTCAGATGCCTCCACAGTAGCTATTGGAGCTGTAGCCTACTTGAGAGCTGCTGATATTGGAGGACAGTATCATGTCGGATTTGTCATCGGGAAGTAAAAACTGGCTCCTCGTCCTGCCCACACCGTTCCACGTTTGGAACTCTGCGCAGCTGTTCTTGCTGTTGAGGTATTTGAGCTGTAGAATTGTGCTTGGGTACATACACAACTCCACAAGAAGGTTCTATATGTATGTTTCCAATCGGGTAAAACGAATTAGAGGATCCACACACCCGAACCAATGGCATTACGTGCCTACAAACCTGAACCCGGCAGACCATGCTACCAGGTTTACATCAGCAGCTCAACTCCAACACAGCAACTGGTTCTCAGGCCCTGCCTTCTTGTATTCCAACAAAGCAGCAGAGACACCTGAAGCAAGTCTTTACGACCTCATTGAGCCTGAAGCTGACGACGAGGTTCGTCCTAGGGTTGTTACTCTGGCAACCAAGGTGTCAGAGCCCCTATTGAACTCACAACACCTTGAGCAGTGCTCGAGGTGGAGCACACTCTGTCGTACCTTAGCCAGGCTCATTCATGTTGCGGCATCCTTCAAAGGAAAAACAGATGACGGAGAAATGAAAGGATGGAAATGTTTCAAAGAAATGCCCAGCATATGTGAACTTTCACGAGCCAAGGTGCTAATCATTCGGTCTGTCCAGCACACAGCCTTTAAGGAGGAATTCAAATGTCTTAAAGAAGGCAGACAGACAATTATGAAGCGAAGCACACTCAAGAAGCTCAATCATTCCACACGGTCATCATATTGCTACGTTGCTTATCAGGCATTTCCATGAACAAGTGGCTCACCAAGGGCGACACGTTACTGAAAGAGCTATCCGAGGTGCTGGATACTGGATAATTGGAGGTAAGCGCTTGGTGTCTTCTGTCATACACAAGTGTGTTACCTGCCGCAAGCCTTGATGTCTTCAGGCCATGGACCATCATGACACGCTGCACAAGAGGAGGAAGTGCGGAGAGCAAGCGATGGGCTGTGCTCTTTACGTGCATGTCAACCAGAGCAGTGCACATTGAACTGATTGAAACCATGTCAACTGACAGTTTTATCAATACTCTGAGGAGGTTCTTCTCAATTTGGGGTCCAGCAAAACTTCTGCGTTAGGACAGAGGGACAAACTTTGTAGGAGCTTGCAGGGATTTAGGTATGAACACAGATGGCACAGTAATCAGGAACTATCTACAAGAGAAAGGATGCTCCTGGGTGTTTAATCCTCCTTACGCGTCCCACATGGGTGGCTCCTGGGAGCGGCTTATTGGGGTTGCCAGGCGCATTCTGGACGCAATGCTGCTTCAAACAGGACCAACACGACTCACACATGAAGTCCTGAGCACCTTCATGGCGGAGGTGACAGCGATCATAAACTCAAGACCCCTTGTGCCCATATCCACTGACCCAGACAATCCTGAAATACTCACCCCAGCGATGCTTCTTACTCAGAAGATGAGTGCTATTTCAGCCCCAGCTGGAAACTTTGACTCGACGCAGTTGTATGGAAAGCAGTGGAAGCGAGTGCAGTGTCTTGCCGACACATTCTGGAAGAGATGGAAAGGAGAGTATCTGTCTACTCTACAGAGCCGCAGGAAGTGGACGACAGATAAGCCAAATGTAAAAGAAGGAGATGTTGTCTTATTGAAAGACAGCCAGGCCCACAGGAACGAATGGCGAATGGGACCGATTGTTAAGACCTTGCCAAGCAGTGACAAGAGGGTCCGCAAGCTAGAGGTGCGGACTGTGAAGGATGGGACAGCCAAGTTGTTTCTAAGGCCGGTGTCCGAAATTGTAGTCCTTCTTTCTGAGTGTCAACAAAAAGACTTGTGTTGATGTTATTGCCAAAGAACATTCCCCCTTAAATTTGATTGTATCTGTATGGACATTTATTTGTAGTGATATAATGCTATTATATCAAGCGGGGAGTGTGCTGTCTTTGAAGTTAGATAAATAAATTGATAAGTTAAATAAGTTAGTTAAAATGGTTTAAAAAGTTAAAAAGCTATTGCCAGTTGGGTTTGAAAACAGCGTCGGAGTGAGCGCTCTGTTTTGTTGTTTGGTTTTCGAAATTAGCCACAGAGTGAGCGCTCTTACCTCACAACCTATCTTTGACGTTTCTCTGTTTCTTGCTAGCTAGCTTCATCTCTCACGTCGAGCAGACAGCCAAGACGGTCAGAGCCGAATTCATGATGTTGCTAATGTTTTTATGAAACGCTTCTGCCTTGGAGATCATTAGTCTGTAAGTAAAATGTGTACATAAACACAATGTTTTGATAAGTAGTGAAGTTGTGTCTTATACAGTATATTGCAGATTTGTATGTCGGTAAAAACTTTATGCTCAGTCGCCATAGTTACGTGTGTATACTTACCGTCAATGTGAATATGTCAGTGCTTATATACTGATCCTTTTTTATTTTCTCTGTAATGTTTCAGTTTTACATAAAAGAAAAGTGGTCAAGACTCAAGTAAATTATGGGAAAAGCAAGCCCTGTGTGTTTATTTGAAGACCCTTTTTGGATGTTAACTAGCTGTCTAGCTACGCACAAGAGCACGCGCTGCGAGGGCAGCATAATCAGGAAGATAAATCTGTTCCACACCAAGGAGGTGGCGAAGGTTTGCTACTCCCTCACTGCGAGGGGGGGCTATCACTCAACATCATGAGTGTTTGCTGTCCTGGCTCCACAATTTTGGAACAAACTCGCCACTGACATCAAGATTGCACAAACTCTACACATCTTCCGTCAAAGACTGAAAACTCATCTCTTCAAACTGCACCTTGGCCCATAACTCTTTCTGTCTTATTGCCTCTAAATGTAGCACTGGAAGCAGTTCAGTATAGTTGCAATTGGCTTGTACTCACATGGCTGAATACAGCATCAGCTACGTAAGTGTAATGTACTGCACAGAGTTTTCAGTCTGCAGTTACGTCAAGTATTTGAACTGCAAAGATAAAAAGTCTATTAGACACATATCACACTAGCACTGACAATCTGTTACAGTCATCATAAATCCAAAGTATCCAACAAAGGCAGATAAGACATATGATTTCATTTTAATCTCACCACATGGGCAATTTTCAAGCAAAGCTATGTATTCCCAAAACTTAGACACAGCGTTTTAGACATAGCAGTCTAAATAATATATCCATGTGTTTTAAGGTTTACCATCAAAACAATGAAAATGTTTGCCAAATCACTGCTCAGTGGTTTATAATACTATGAGACAGAGTTTTACTACTCTGGATTCTTATCCCAGCAGCAGTCACTTATCTTTCAGTGATGATTGTGAGGATAACAGTACAAATACAATGTTCAATTTACAAAGTAATCCACCAGGAATGTGCATTTTTGATATGATTGGCCACCACAGTACCTTGCCAGATGATGTTGCTTATTAGCACCAACCACAGAGTGTCACATGCCAATGGTAATGTCACTTGTCTTGTACAGTAAGTATCTGAAAACAAACCAAAGCATTGGACGAACTGAAATTTAGACCTGATGATGGCACTATATGAAAAACCAGAGGATCAGCAAGTCAGCAGATTCATCTTTCTCATGCAATTTACTACAACAGTAAGAGGCTATGAAAGGAAGTGAGTGAGTGAAGCTCTGGCATGCATCAGAACCAACATGCATTTCAAACAAACCTATTGAAATGTGGACCACAAGGAAATGAATACTGCATATTGCAGTTTGCAGCAAGATAAAAATCATGACTCATAATCCTCTTTTTCAGGACTAAGATTTAAGAATCTGTTGGGAAATCATTAGCACCTTGAAAGCAGTCTGACAGAGTATAGGGTTCAGCTGTAGTAATAACAGTTGTTTCCCTGTGAATCACAGGAAGCGTGAAGTTCATGTTGGAAACAGATCAGTAAGTCCTTCAACTGTACAAATGAGTGACTGAGGAGTAGTGGGGATGATGAATGGGTTAATCCACACACGGATCCACTCTGCAGTGATGGGGTTTAGCTGGGGCACCCACGCCACTGGCCAGATTAGACAGCACCTAATGCTTTGTAAGATGATTACATCTATTTCAGGAGGCATTTATTCCATCGCAGAGTTGCTACTGTGTTTGATTGCATTGGATAGACCTATTGTTCCTCATCACTGACAGAGGAATTGGTTAGACATTTAGGGTCTATGTTTGTTGAGTAAGTAGCAACACATACAGTACATTTAAGAGTACATTTAAGAACTCTGCATGCTCACAAATAAAGTGCAATGATCACTTAAAAAAAAACAAGGCATGAAAATAGAATTGTGTCCAGTTCCAAAACTATCACTCAAACATTCAGCAAACATGTCACTCCTCTCTATTACAACTAAATCTTTCCAGATGAGAACTAGTGGTCTTTGAAGAATGAATCATATTTTAACAAATAATTAATCACCGATGAACAATAATCAATATTACTTTGTAATGACACCTTGTGGTCAATGGAAAGACCTTTTTTTTCCCACACAGACACGACATGTCTAAGACATGAGCATGTTCCTGGAGAACATCTGTTGCAGGATATTATGTAAGCATTCAAACGCAGGGAAAGATTATAAAATGTAATCCACACATTAAACGAAAAACAAGTCCTAATGGAGTTTTTCCACACGGCTAATATCTAGTAATCCAGAAAAAATGTATTTGGATTCTCACCCTGATTTCAAACAAAGAAACTGGAAAAGAAGCTGAAAGAATGTTTGTGAAGGAATCAAGTTAAATGAACAAGAAAAATAGTTTGCTCTATTCAGAACCTTGTTATTTGGGCTTTTCTATTAATGTACACATGAATGAAACTAACTAATGAAAAACAGCAAATTAACACAAACCTAACACAATTTAATATTAAGACAAACAAATCAACATATAAAATACAATATTACATCTGGCAATTCAAGTGCTTCATAACAAATTACAGAACACCTACTGCACACAGGGGATACCAAAGTTTCTATGTCCTTTCAAACATGCAAATATGCAAACATAAAGGACTGAAATCAAGTGAGGTGGCACCAGGTTGATAAATGAAAATTGTTTGAAAATTTTTTGTGTAAAATTGTCTGTAAGATGGTAGAAAAACAAAAAATTCTCAACAAAAAACAACTCACAACTCTGTTTGAGGACTAAGATGAAAAATCTTAGGTGGGCTGCCTGAAAAATATGTCTAGAAACTAAAAGTAAAAATGTCCTTCCTGTCAGTATTGTGATAAATCTAACATCAAGTGTGTGTGTGTGTGTGTGGGGGGGGGGGGGGGCGGCAGAGTCCTAAAACACCACTTTTCAGCCTGCACCAGAAAATGAGCAGAGAGCAATTCTGACTGCCATGTGGCAATCATTTCACCACTGGGATAGCAGACAGGAGAAGAGTCAGGCTCATTGTTGCTGGAAATGGACTGACAGGGCACCATTAGCAGCTGAGATCAATACAGGAACCATACTTCAGGACTTCATGGTCTGGTTAGCACTAGTGTTATTATTTCTACGTAACCAGCCACATGAAAGAAACATTGTGATGCTGCATTCTGACTGAGCTTTTAGAGTTCAAGAGAGGATGTGGGGATGCTGGTGGGCAGGGAGGTTCAGGTGTCACTAAGTCACTGTGAAGGTTCAACATGACCCTCATAAGACAGCTTATTGTTGCAGATCACTCAAAGGACTTAGATGGATGGAGTAATTACTACTTTAGTTCAGCCACTATTGATAGAAAGCTTCTGTAAGGAACAGGACACCACAAGGTACTGAGACCTCAGTCTTTTCTGAGAAAGCTTGATGTGGTAGGAGACAACCCATCAGGAGATCAGAAGGTTTGAGAGATGTGGATGTGTCAAGAGAAGGAGTGCTGAGGTACAGTTCCGTCCACATAGCCACTGAGAGGCATTAGCTATGTTTCCTTCCAGCTGTATCGCAAACTTCAACTGAATTTGGATTCTGTTTGTAGCAGTAGGTGGTGCCAATTCTGCAGTCTCGTGCAATTGCCATTGCAGAGGAAGAGCAGACAAAGATGACAGAATTAGATGACAGATGACAGAGCGCGAGTAAAATTCCAAATGATGAAAAACAATGCAGAAAACCCAACAGAAATACAGCATTTCTTTTTGTTTCATGGATTAATTTGAACATTATGGTCTTCTAGCCGCATAATATCTTTTTTGGTTTCTGGTTACACAAGTTTTTTGGTTTCTGGTTACACAAAAAAGTCTTACCCTTTAACAAAAGGGTATCTCTGTAGAGACCCTTACCATAATGTTATCAGACACAATAACAATCTGAACCTGTCAGTAACAAAAACAAGGCCTTTTAGTGGACTTATATTGAGGGATTAGACTGCAGGCCGTTGTCACTAAATACTGGACCAATTTCAAAAACTGTTGTCCACATTATTCCTTTAGACATAAAAACAAGGGAAAATAGCATTCATAAACACAGATAATATTTGACTGTAATTTCTCCCATTTGTCCAACACATTGAAATCTTCCAGGACACGTCTGACCAGGACATGTAGTCCAGCGTGCTCTGCAGCGCTAAATTAACCGATTAGTGACTGGTTAATGGCTGTAGGGCAATCAAAAGCAAAATGAACCGAAAGTGACGTCCCTATGCCCTACTTACATATGTGCACTACTATACAAGATTATGATGTTTTGTGCGAACAGGCTCTTCTAGTGTATGGGCAGTACATGATGCCTCTGTATTTCATCTGTAGTTAGTTATTTCCTTAATGCTGTGTTTAAGTAAAAGAAGAAGAAACGTACTTTTTTATTATCACATCACACACATGCACAATTACATGCACACGGCATGCTTCCAGGACCAGGAGCGGTGGGCTGCCAACCGACAGCGGTGCCCGGGGACCCAGCTTTCTTCGTCACCATTGGTCAGGTGGTGATCTTCTTGCATGTTTTTAGTGGGGGTATATTTTATGGAGGATACCCCAGGTGAACACGGAGAGAACATGCAAACTCCACACAGAAAGACCCTTTTTCCTCGAGCAGCAGGCACCGAAGGAATGGTGGAGGACACGGACACAGCAGGAATCGAACCGAGACTCCTGTGAGGCGACAGTGTTGCCACAGTGCAGAAGGCAACTCTTAAGGACTTCTTCCATGTTTTCTGCATGATGGAGCATCTCTTGGATGAGTCTGGTTATTATTTTATTTGTTTTTATTATGAATCCCACCAAAACCAACAATGAAAGTATCCTCATACTGTGAATGAGCCACACTTACACTTGGGGACGTGTTTTATGAACATAAAAAAGATTAACTTTTTGTAGTACACTGTCCCACTGGTGTAAATACTCACCAGAAAACCAAATGTGGATTAATCCACTGCTGAAAAGAGTCCGAAAAATCGTCCCAACTTATTGAGCTTTTTTCTTTTTTTAATGAAATTATGTATACATGTGTGAGCCCTTTGTAAAAATGTAGGTCTTCAGTAGCACCAATGGTCTTGGGACTGTGAGCCACAGAGTTGGAAAGTCAGAGAATATTGAAACACCAACTAACACATTGTTGGTTTTGGTCTTTTCCTGGAATTTGTTAGCAATAGTAAAATACAGAAAATTGCTAGTTCCATCCTTTCTTAAAACCAGTAGTAATACTATAGTCATTTCAAAAGGTTGTGTGAGGATGGGCTGTGAAGAAGCATTAGGTGGGCCCATGCAGCACTAAGGTAGAGGAACATGAGCACCTCCTGTTGGGGTTGATCTTTTTTAGATGATTCTTACAGGTGCCCAGAGGAGAGCTGGGGCAGCTGATGAGGCTAGTGTGGCTCATTTATAATTCACAACTTGACTCTTGTCATACTCATCTTGACCGCAGCACACAGCCCGGCAAAGACCAGAGAGACTTCCTCACAAAAACAGTGATGGTGTCTGCATCCTGGGTTACACAGGCAGACCGTGCTACTGTTTCTGTCCCACTCCTGCCAAGTATCTCAGCTTCTACTTCAGTCCCAGCTGCAATTTTTGCTGCAGTGTGTCAACCCACAAGTGGCCGTTTGGCTGAGTGGTAAGTCAGCCTCCAACTTATCACTGATAGTGACAGGAGGCAACAAAGTATGCCTCAGATGATATAGATGCATGCAACCACTATTAGGCTGATAGGGATGCTAATTGTGTACCAGAGAGACCAGTGGGTGAAAAAACCTGGACCACAGAACATGCAGTGGCTTCAGTCTAAAATACTGCTTGTTGCAAAAAAGTGCTGATGTTTGACCCTAATTTTTGTCCTGCAATATCCTCATACTGCTGGGGAGACAAGAGCTATGACACATAGTCATCACAAACAGTAATGAACCCAGATTCCAATTAGAATTCGGTCAATTATTACACACTGAGTGCAAACATTTTTAAATAAGGCTTTCATTTATTTGAAGTACTTCACATACACTATAACTGACTGAGGGTTGTGTTTAGATGGTGTCTGTCAGACAACAGAAATACAATTTCATCATGTAGCATTTTGACTCCAATGGTTTAACACAGATCTGAGGTAGTGATGTAAATGTATTGCTTGTCCACATGCTCTGATCCCGGGTTAGGCTGTTTTTTTCCAGCGTCCCTTAAGTCTCTGTCACGAGTGCACATGATAATGGAATCAGTTTCTGTGGCCCAATGTTTGGTTTAGGTTTATGAACTGACAGTTCCTCACAGAGGAAGGTGGTCAGAATCTTTAAGTAGAGGTCAACCCACAGGCCTGAGCAGAACCCTATAGCTTGACCAATCTCTGCAAATGCACTCGAAAACCAGACCTATAGAGCAGCACATTATGAACAGGGTGAAACACATCAGTGCTTCAGATGGATGGAGGACTGCTTGAGTGGCCAAACATTTAATTTTTTTGTTTATTATTATTATATACTCTTCTTCTAATAGACCTAGTAAATAGGGACTACAGATGGAAACAAACAATTCCTGCTTACTCTGGTGTATTCACAGTTCATCATATATGCTCTGTTCGTTAAATACAACAGTCTAAAAAAGTAGGACATTTACATTTGGGCTACTTTTTTGATTTCAGCAACAATACTGTTTTGCACATTGTGCAAACATATCCTCGATAATTCTCATTTGTCATGGAGTGTTTTCGATTTGGCTATGTAGTTAATTATGGGGCCCCAAGCAGTATCAAATTTCTTGGGGGAGCCCTTTAAATGAATTTTTTTTTTCCTAGGGTAACAAACAGCATAAGGAGCCATAAAGATGCTTTGGGTGGAAAAGGTGACTTCCATTCCAATACAATTTGTCTACGAGCTAATAATGAGATAAAGGGAATGTTGCCCACCATCATCTTCCCGATTATGTGGTGACCAGGTATGACTAAAAGCTTCTGACAGGTGTTTGAAAATAGTTGACTAGTATCCTTGTAAAAGAGGACAAGACCAAAACGTGTGTCATGTTAGCAGGTGACGTGACATCTGTTACAAGTATCAGATACATTAGCATACATTTTAGAAAGTTTGGAATTGGTAGAATAAATGCGGTGAACAACTTTGAACTGTATCAGATTCTTGAGTCTTGACCAGGAAGTGCTTTCATTCACTCTGATCAATGCACCATCCCAAACTTGGTCATCTATACCTACGCCAAGTTCGCCTTCCCATTTTTCTTTAATTTTGTCAAGAGAGGCCGTTGACAAGCTGTAGAGTAATATGTACATTTTGGATATAAGGCCTCTCTGATTCACAGAGATGTCTAAAATTGAATCAGTAACTGAGCTTGGAGGTATATTAGGGAAGGCGTTGTTATTCAGCTTAACCCAGTTGCGGATTTGGAAGTATTTGAACAGATGTGATTTTGGGAGGGTGAATTTATCACATAATTCTTGAAAGCTTTCAAAAACATTATTGATGTAAATGTCCTTTATCTTGACAAGACCTAGCCTCTGCCATGTAGAAAAAGCAGTATCAATGGCTGGAGGAAGAAAAAGGTAGTTCTTACAAATGGGACTGTGATTGGATAAGTCATGTAAACCAAATGTTCGTCTAAATTGAAACCATATTCTTAAGGTGGAAATGACAATAGGTTTACTAGAGATTTTTTTGGGCCGAATAGGCAATTTAGACATCAGTAGTGCCAAGAGAGATGTGGAACGGCAAGATTCCATGAGTACATACAGACGCTTCAGGAAGACTATATAATAATGAAACTCAAGATAGAAACTTTGGGCTAAAGCTATATCTCCTGAGAACTTCAAAATCAAAGGCTTTCTCCGCATCCAAAGAGACCACCACCTCTAGCGTCTCCCTGGATGCTGGAGTAAACAGAATATTAAGGAGGCGGCGAATGTTGAAAAAGGAGTGGTGATTCTTCATGAATCCAGTTTGATTGGGAGATATAATATTTGGCATGACTGCCTCCATTCGCAAGGCTAGTGTTTTAGCTAAGATTTTATAGTCGGCATTTAACAAGGGAGATGGGGTGATAAGAGCTACAGTCTCTAAGATTTTTACCAGGTTTTAATAGTAGAGATATAGAGGCCTCAGTAAGGGTTTGTGGCAGGGTCCCCTGGTTCAGAGACTCATTCAGCATTCTTACAAGAAGAGGGGTTAATTTGTCAGAGATTTTTTTGTAGAATTCAATTGGATAGCTGTCTGGGCCAGAGGCCCAGCCAGTTTGCATTGTATTAATTGTATTAACAATTTCATTCCCCTGAGTAGCCCTTACCGAGGGAAATGTTAGATTGTCAAGAAATTGGTTCATATCTGTGTTGTCAGCAGGGAATTGGGTAGTATATAAATCAGAATAAAATGATTTAAAGGTTTCGTTAATAATAGATGGGATTACAGATAGTTCCCCCGAAGGGATCCTAATTTGATGAATTTGTTGAGAACTCAACAAAACCTTCTCCTAATTTGATGTGCAAGGAGACGCTCCGCCTTCTCTCCATGCTCATACAGTATCGAACATGATCTGAGAAGGGATTTTTCTGTTTTTTTTGTTTAGAGGAGATTATAGTTCATCTGGAGGTTCTGGTGTTCTTCCACCAATTCCAAAGAAGGGATCACTGACAGCTGTCTATCCAGCTCGGCTATATTTTTCCTAAGATGTTCCTTTTTCTTTTTTTTTCTTTTCGTTTTTTCAGTCTGTTTTGTTGTGCAGAGTAAGATATAATCTCTCTTTGTATTACAACTTTCAATGTCTCCCATAGGAGCAATGGAGATATGGAATCAAAATCATTATCACTTAAAAAATTATCAATCACTTTAGAAATTGTGCCATAACATTTGTCATTGTTCAACAAAGTGCAATTAAACTTCCATGGAGGGCATGTTTTCTGAAGGAGCCGGAGTGAGAGATTGAGTAATAATGGGGCATGATCAGAGATAACTATGGGTGAATATTCTATACTATGAAGGGCAGGGAGAAAAAGTTAATGATTAAGTAATCAATTCTTGAGAATGATTTATGAACTTGAGAATAAAAAGAAAACTGTTTCAACCTAGAGTTGAGGAATCGCCATGGGTCTATACATCCTGTCTGAATCATAAATGATGATACTGCTTTTGACATTTTTGAAGGGGAATCTCTTTTTAAGATGGATTTTTCTAATATAAGGTCTATTGTGCAATTTAGATCACCACCCAAAATCAGGTGATGGGAACTTAAGTCTGGTAGTAACGCAATGATTTTTTTGATGAATGCTTCGTCATCCCAATTGGGATTACAAAATGTCTGGTTTTGCTAAAAAAAAAACAAAAAAAAAAAAACCACAGACATTTTGTAAAGGGCACCAGAGACAATCACAAAGTGACCCTGAGGGTCAGCTATTATATTTGCTGGGGTGAACTGTACCCCTGGCCTTACTAGAAGAATTAGAATGGAATGTTTGACCCACCCAAGATGCCCTCAGCCTATGGTGGTCTTTGGTTGTTAAATGGGTTTCTTGTAGGAAAGCAATTTCAGTGTTCAACTGCTTTAAATGAGAAAATTTTCTACTTCTCTTGACTTGACCATTAATTCCATTCCATGAGACAAATCTGAGACATGTATCTTTATCTCTTGTAGCATTAGCCATAATCAAACAGGTCCATCACAATATGAAAAGAAATGGCAAAGAGCCTTAGAGAGAGGTAAAGAGGAGGGGAAAAAAGTGGAGAGAGAGTGGGGGGGGGGAGCACACATTGGCAGGACCCAAACATTCATGACTGCATTTACAGTGTACAATCCACAGCATCTACCAAATGCAGAATTCTGACTTGGCACTGTTCTTTGTTATGAAACTGGAATTAGTGGCCAAGCAGTTTATTCACATTGTGCTATAGCAACTTGTTTAAAAAAGAATTAACTGACTAACTACCATATTCTGCTGACAAAGCCACTCATATGTAAAGCTGTCAACTCACATATAATACCATGTTAGATTTTGACACTATCGCCCACCCCTAACAGTGGACAGTAGTGTAACCTAAGAGTCCACAGGGCAGAGAATGAAACAGACTTGAGAACATGTTTCAATGGAATGAAAGACAACAATGCTCACGGCTCTTTATCCATGAGTACAACAAAATGAAGAGAATATGATCAGTTTATCAAACATCTGCTGAACCAACAGAACAGAAACAGCGATACGGCTGAAAATTGTATCACGATATAAGTGTTTTAATATCGGTCAATATCGATAATTATTGATATTTTTTAGGACCTATTTAAAATAAGGACCAGGAGAAAAATACATTAAATTTAAACATTTTTATTTTAAATTTAACCTTCCTCTGATTATAATCCCCTCAGCTATCAAGGCAGAAAGGAAAGGAAATGTCAACACAACCATGGAAAATAAATGTAAATAAAAGTGTAAAAATGTGAACAGAGAGAACCCTGAGAACTTTTTTCCTGCAGGTTTAGTGCAGGAAGTTCACAAGCTGATTCACCTTGTGGCGAATAAAATGTTTTCAAATATGTGCAGTTTTTTGTAAATATAGCAGAAACTGAGGTAGACTTGACATCTGTAACATAAACAAACAAACAAACACAATAGACAGTACAGTAAGATTGACTGAACTCTAAAACCAGCCTAGATATATGAATAACTTTAGTCACTCTTCTTACTCTAAGCATACATGAACTATTCAATTATATTTTTATTGTAAGTGTGTTTAAAAAAAAAAAAAGCACGTGTAAGAGATTTTTATAACCTGGCTTCTCCACAGTGCTCAGTGGAAGCATGTCTTTAGCTATATGATATGCCACTGCCTCCGTTATGTCTTTGTGACTTTTCGATGATTTGTCATAAGGCGCTGAAACAGAGTACCTCTGTATGGTGGTCTGCTGCTTGTGCGTTGATGCTGCGGTTGCAGATGTTGTTGGACGTTGGCAAATACGGCTTCGCTCCAAAGGGTGAGCGCGGCTAAGGTGGTTAAACAAGTTTGTGGTAGTGTTGCATTTACAGACCACATTGGTCTGACTACGGTCCGACTTATAAAATCCAAAAAACTGCCATACTGGCGAGCTGACTTTCCCTGTTTTATTGACAATTTCGCTGCTGCACTCACTTTTTATTTCTCGTCTCACTCCTCGCGAAGAATCAAACACGAGACAAGATGGCACAACCAAACTTGATACTGTTACACGATTGGCGTATTAGCGTGTCACTCCCACTGCTCAGTGATTACGCCCTACGTTGCTCAGTTACCTGAGATTGAGTGCCATTGTTCACGCAACCAACCTTGCTTCACAACTTCTGGTTTCTTCCGACAAAGAAAAAAACTTATCAAATGTTTTATCAAACGCATTTTTTATTGATACTGATTACGTGTCTATCGCAAGACATATCGTTATCGTTTTATCGCCCAGCCCTAATATCATGATAAATTGACATACGTATTAATTATCCAAATGTCTATTGGCTGACTATCACTGACAAACCCATTTAGGTGTTTCAGACTTTGTAGGTGTCAGAGTGATGACAACCAAAGATCAAGTTCAATCCAGCAATCACTTATTTTTAGAGTGAAGTTTATCTTTGGAGTACGACTGTCAACATAAATTAAAATGTCGTTCTTGTTTTCATTACCACTGCAGATAACAGATACTGTAGACATTGATCTTAAGACTGAAGGTTTGGCAACGTCTTAATTTAACAATATTGACTGAACTGACTCTTTACAAAGAGAAAGAGACAGAGAAGATAAGGGTGAGCATGAGCTGAGAGAGGGGCGGGCATATGCAGATACACAGAGAGACAGAGGTTCTTCACCTTATTTGGAAAGTCTGTAATGTAATCAACTATAAACAGGGTTAATCTGTGAAGTGTACGAACTAACAATGACAACTACGGTTTAACCTGTGACTCACATATAAAGCTCTCTCCCCTC
Organism: Chaetodon trifascialis; assembly: GCF_039877785.1. Lineage (NCBI taxonomy): Eukaryota > Metazoa > Chordata > Actinopteri > Chaetodontiformes > Chaetodontidae > Chaetodon > Chaetodon trifascialis. Next base: position 22,433,548 of record NC_092071.1, on the reverse strand, counting down.
TCCTCTCCCCTTTCTTATACGTATTATGCAATATGCACATTTGTTTAGTTGTTTGTTTAGCACATTAATGGACATGAGCAGCTCATATTAATCGTTACTGTTACATTTTTATGATAAAATTAAGTCTAGATATGGGTTCAGGGTAATCTAGATTAATCTGAAGTTTCAATACTCATGCAACTGAAAAATGACAAAAATGACTTGAAACACTTTTTTACACGTTAAACATGAAACACGCTGATGAGAAACTTCAAGGCAAGTGAGCTCATCTCTTCATGTCACTCGATAGACTGCAGACACACAGCAGCTGGCAGAGAGAGAAGGTCATATCATACGGGGAAAGATTGGCTGTTTCTTGGTGAATGAATGTTAATGTACTTATAAACAGGAAGCTAAAAAATGACATGGAGAACGCTGAGTTTTTGACTTTCACAAAGAGTCATTAATAACCCAACAACACATCATTTTGAGGAAAGACTTTGACAAAGATTCACTGCATACCCTCAGAAACTGAGAACACTTAGCTGATAATTAGCCTGATCAGCCACCGTCAGTAGCAATTACAAACGCACATTATTAGACTGTAAACTAATAACTATACACAACCTTATCAAACACAAGATAACAGGCATCATATGGTGACAGTCTTCTTGTCAATTCAGCGTCAGATAAACAATTTCTGTACAAACGTTACAGATTGTGGATTTTGTCTCCTCTATATCTTTACCAGCTCCTGTTACTGTAATTAACGCACATAGCATCAGGGGATAGTGAGGACAGTGAGTTCATTGCATCCTCTCGGATTTCACCGCAGGGCACACACCGATCAACATCCGCGTAAACTGATTATTACTGAATGCAAGTCAGACCTCAAAGCAACTTCTAAACTCTACGTGTAACACTTCAGCGGCCTGTGCTTATCACATAATGTCAACTGTTAGTAGGTCAGCTGTTAGCATTTACAGAGTGGGAGAAATGTTGTGCTGCTGTTGATGTGCAGCATGATGGGAAATGCGAGTTTGTTTATTTCCTGCATCACAAATAGTTTTAACTGAGGAAATCCGCAGCTTTATTTCAAGGGCAAAAAGGCCACTTCAGATGCTAATGCTAATGCTGTCACAAATGACCCAATTTTCTTATATTTTAAAAAGTAAATTAAGTTGTTCAACACCTATTTTTTTTACAAAACTTTTAAATGTGAATGTTGAGTCTGGGGTGGCCCCAAGAAACCCCAACAAACTGACAATGTGGAGCTCCTCGCCTCTCAGGAACACATGACATGTCACCTCTGACATGTCTGCAAACATTATACACACTGTTTTTTGTGGTATTCAATAACAGACATGATTTAGTAAGCAAGTCCTCAATAAAAAAAATGTTCTAAATATTTAATCAAATAGTAAAAAATCCATACACTCAGTTGCGAAAGAAAAAAAAAAAAAAGCTGTGCGACTGTGGCGGCTGTTCCTGTGTGGACCTGGACTGGGTCCATCATGAAGTGGAATGACGGACCAGAGTTAGATGTGAAAATATTCTAGTTCCACACACTGTTTAACTCGCTGCTTCTCTGTCCACTCTCTCTCTCTCGCTCCTCTCCATATTCAGTCGATTAAGAGTTTATTTCAGCCAAATCAGTTGGTGGTGATTGTAGGAACAATGGAGAGATCAACCAAGAAGAGTTTTATTTTTTTCCTATCACGTCTGAATGAAGAAATGGAGTCTGGTGACTTTGACGAGATTGATACAGTAGATGTCTGCTGTTCAACAAAAAGGGTTGAATTCTTTAACATAAAGACTCAAATGATTTCTTTAAGACTGGAAAGACAGAACCAAGACAGTAAGCGTTTGACTTTGTCTCAGAAGACACACCTTGCTGATTCTGTGGAATGGTGGTGTGAACAGAACCCAAACTGCATGGGATGCAGAGGGGTGTCGCCTTTGTTTAGCTGTCAGTGGAGAGAGAGACGTTCACACCCACATATTCAAGTTGAGCTTCTCTTGGCCGTTCAATCTGGTTACATTTTGAAGTGACATACAACAAACAATGTCTTTGGAGGTACCTTTGGCGTGTCCATTGTTTAGCACGTCGGAGAACAAAAGGTGTTGGGATTAAGGCTGGCTCACTGTTTTCTTTTGGAAAGCAATATCATACTGGAATCAAAAATAGTGCAAGGACATACAGTATTATAATCCACTTTAGACAGCTTTAGTGAAACACACGCAGCACATGCCAGGCTGTGTGTGTGTGTGTGTGTGTGTGTGTGTGTGCGCAGTAGGGCTTCAAAGCTGGATTGGATGAATTGTATATCATTTCAACATAAAAGACGACTTACCTATGCATTAGACAATAAACGAATTAAACTAAATAAAATCAGGTCCTCTAACATGCTGTTGAATTTTGGCCTTGTCTCAGCTTGACGAACATTTCTATTGTCAATCAATGACAGTCAGACTGTGCAGTTGTCCAGAGGCCTGTACCATAAAGCTGGATTACGGCTTAGCGAGATAACTTCAGGCTTAACCCTGGCTTCTCGGTACCATAAAGGTGGCTTACTTTCTATCGGGCTACGTTGCCGTGGTAACCTATGCTGAACACCTAACCTGCTCCGGAGCAGGATAAGTTCAGGATAAGAGCTCAGCAGGTATAAAAGCCCCACCTACTGACCAATCAGTTCTCTTGGAAAATGGCCTGTCCGTTTTATGAGAACCCGGTGGATCTTGGTGCACAGCTTGTGCGAAGAGCACTCAGGCGCGAGAGAATATTTAGGGATCGCTGTAATCCGTTCGAATTGTCTGAACAATCACTGTACGAAAGGTACAGGTTTTCGGGAGAGGGGTTACAATACATCTGTCAGCTGCTGGAGCCTTACATCAGTAATGTAACGCACCGCAACCACGCGCTGACAGTCTCGCAGACAGTGTGCATTGAACTGAGGTTTTTTGCCACAGGTAATATATTTCTTAGTGATGTTTGTAATTATTATGATGTCTTTAAATCCCTCGTTGGATGGGTTACAAGCAAGCCACAGATAAAATGCCATTAATCAATTATTTGTTTAAGTAAATCATGGATTGATTGATTGATTCATTCATAGGTACTTTTATGTATTCTGTTGGCGATGCCGAAAACCTCTGGAAAAACACAGTATGTAGAGCTATTCATAAAGTCGTGGGGGCCCTGACTGAGCTTGTCGATGCATTCGTGGTGTTTCCCGGCCACCTGCCCACACAATGCATCAAAGAGGGCTTTATGACATCGCAGGTAAGCAAGGTTGATGTGTAATTTGCATAATGTAGACTAAGCCCTGGGATGTTTGCCGTTGTATGTTGTATTGTATATAGCCTCCAACATGTAGGCCTACATATACATATGCTACATGTATAAGATATAGTAAGCGTACTGACCACTTTGAAGTATATTTTTATACTTATGTTTGATTTGCTCCCATGTTCTCTTTGCTCCACTCGGGTTGCATCTGAAATAATAAGGCTACAATCACATGCCATAACGAAAAATTTCATACACACATACATTTATGGAACACACAAATGTTACTGTAGTCAGATATACAAGTGACACAGTCGGCGATTTTTTGCCAGCAATCCTTGCGCCGTTTGGCAGCTGCAACTGTGTTGCTTTTTGCCTGGATTATTGATTTGTATTCCTCGTATTTATTAATTATTATTGTTTGCTCCTCCGTAGTGAAATATGCGGCTCGGGCTGATTTTTCCATGTTTGCGATTGGTCGCATGCAGCAAACTCCGCCCTTTTTATGTGAGCGCGCACAGATCTAGATTGGACAAGCCTGAATTGAATTAGTGAGTTGATAGCCGGCTTTATGGTACCGAAAATCCGGAGGGCGGATGTCTCGTTAAGTGAAGCCCGATAAGTAAGAGGAAGCCCGGCTAGGTTAATCCAGCTTTATGGTACAGGCCTCAGGTCCATATGCCCCGGAAGATGTCAACGTCCCACACAAACAGGAGGAATTATGGTAATTTATTATCTGTTTATGGACCCTACTTTTCCATGTTTTTGTGCCCAAGTCACTAATGATGACAACAATTTTTGAAGTTCAAGAGCAGAGCAGCCACGACACAGACTGCGATGTAATTCTACAAAGTATGTCCACTAAAAGTATTTGTTTTTGGCAGTGACAGGCTCAGAGTAAATAAGTGTCTGAAAGGATCTCTACAGAGACACCAGGCTCCATTCGCAGAAACAGTCGTTCTATCATTGTAAAACTCACTTCATTCAAATAAGACTAAGACAAAATAAAACTCACCAAAACCTTCTTGGTGCATGTTTCCACTGTTTGAACAATCATCAACAGATCTTGGATTGGTTGAAATAAACTCTTAATTCACAGAGTCAGGAGAGCAGTGAGAGAGAGGGCGGACATCAGAGAAGCAGTGTGGAAACAGCATGTGGAGATGGAATATTATCACATGTAACTGAAGAATTACTTTCACTGGACATTATGACCAGAGAGGTTTAAATATGTTGGACTTGAACAGATTTCCCCAGTAAAGAAGCAAACAGTGATTACTGCACAGCAGAGGCTGTGTGACTCCTGCCTGTCTTCACTGCAGCCTTCACGGCAGTGCTGCTATTTCTTTCTAAAATCGAATACTCATTTTCCAAATGGAACGTACAGGTTTTTTAAAATCTGAATGAAATCTGCATCTGGAATACTCACTGCCCAAGTGCAGAGCAGCAGCCATCTTGCCCCTCACAGGAATCAGTTTGCTTTTTGTTCTACTGAAAATGTTCCCTAAACACTGTTACCGGTCATCAGACAGAGCCAGGCACGCAGCCATGTTTAACTTTAGTACTCGAAATGTTTTAGTTTCTTCAAAAACCACAACAGTAAGAACTCAACAGAAAATCCCGGTTGCTTGATGGATTGGCTGTGCTGCACTGACTTACCGAGAAGAGCTTCAAACAGGTTGCTTTGGAAAATCCCCATGACTCTCTGAATGGCAGTTTTGAGCTGCTGCTCCTCTGGCCTCCTCAGTTTAGTGCAGTATTCCTCCAACAGCCCCAAGGCTCGAGCTGTGTCTGCAGAGGTGGGGCAGAGAACACAGGCTTTGGTGTCTCCTTGGTGTGTCCTCTTCAGATAATACCACATTGATTCATCATCATATATGAGACTGACAATATTTTTACATGACGTGTCATTAACAAACTTAGGCCACTACAAATACATCAGCCTGAAACCTTTCACGCCATGCTGCAAAAGCAACAGCCCCTGCACGTCTATCACAAGGATGATATGCAATACATGGCCAAAAGTATGTGGACACATGAACATATTTCAAAACCTTGGATAGCCTCCACTCTTCTCCTCTCAGTCTTTCTACCAGATTTTGGAACCTGGATACAGAGATTTGACCAACAGAACATTAGTGAGGTCCAGCATTGACACTGGGTGATAAAGCCTGGCTCACAATCTGTGCTCTAGTTCATCCCAAAGGCGCTGATGGGGTTGAGGTCAGGGCTCTGTGCAGGCCGCTGAGTGTGGACTTACCATAAACCAGTGTTTCTCAACTCTGGTCCTCGGGCCCCCCTGCCCTGCATGTTTTAGATGTTTCCCTCCTCCACCACACCTGATTCAAATGATCAGCTCGTCATCAAGCTCTGCAGTGGCCTGATAACGAGCCACTCATTTGAATCAGGTGTGTTGGAGCAGAAAACATCCAAAACATGCAAGACAGTGGGGCCCGAGGACCGGAGTTGAGAAACACTGCCATAAACGCTCATCTACTGCAATGTTGGTGAAGTGTCAGCACTCATATTATCATTCACGTTTGATATTTTGGGGGTCTGATGGAGTCAAAAACTCATCCACACATGCAGAAACTCACCTTTTTTTCTGATAGGCATGGCTGACTCTGTAAACTTGACTCTCGCTAAGGCTTCCAGTGCAGTCTTCAGTGCATGGTCAAAAAGCTCCTCCTCAGAGAGGTGGCACGAAACAGCAGAGAACTTAAACCAGTGGCTCTCAAAGTGAAGTCCAGGGACCAGCAGGAGGTATCCAGGAGGCCCCTCAGGAGGTATGAAGCGGGTCAGCACCCAACAAAAGGGAGAAAAGAGTTTTCCACTGACAAGATGTCAGCAGTTAAATGATGTGATCACAGATGTCCGTGTCCAAGAGGACGGTGCCAACAGTAATCCACAAGGAACTCAGATAAGATCCCCTGGGGCAATGCCTCATCAGCTCCTATCTGCTGTGTTTGGACAGGAATTCAAGGGTCCTTGATGTGAGACCGCCCGGAAACCCCTGCTTTTAATACAGTCTGCAGGTGAGGTTGTGTCTCGCTGGTCTGGGTCCACTTCAAAAACACATGATTTAGCTGAAGAGCTGGCAGAACACAGATGTGTCCTGTCATGACTGATCAATGCCGGTCCAGACAGCCTGTCAGACAGCACACAGCTGCAGGGACAGGTGGACGCAGAGATAGGTGGACAGGAAGCTGCAAAGTCTTCAGTCAGATGAAGAGTGAAGAAAAGCTGCTCTGCTGTCCCATGATGATGAAGATGAGGAGGAGCTGCAGGTCTGAGGGCTGGTCCGGGTTAACATGCTCTGCTGCGTCCACAGCCCAGGACGTGACACAGTCCTGGGTTCGTCTTCTGCCTGGACAGCTCGTCCACATCACTCATGATACCTGACAGTCCACACCTGAAGTTTCTTCTACCTTCCTTCAAGCCAAGGCGCGAGGCACAGGGTGCAGCCCCGCCTTCAAAGACGCCAAATTAATGTCCACTTGAAAAAGAAATGTCCGCGTTTCCTTGTCTCCAGGATTTAAGAAATGCCAGCTAACACGTACCAGTCACTTCAGAGTTTATGTCTGGAGGTTTTGACTTATGGAGGGACGTGTGTGTGCTCCCCATGAGGCGAGTAACGACGATTCATTCAATTAAAACACATCGACATGAAACTACCGCGGCTGTTACCGTCGCCTCTCCGGCTAAATGCAAACATGCGTGTTGTACATTAGTTAGCATTCATGCTACATCACCAGCCAGCGGCGATGCCAAACGAAACGCTGCTTCCCCAGTGCGACGCCTGGCTGTAGGAAAATACCTGCCTGCCAACTGTGAGAGAAACCGCATGGTTATCAAATGACTCCATTTACTTTCATTTTCCGTCAAATCATGACTGTGCATTTCTCCCGCTGAAAAGCAGCACTGTCCTCGAGCTGCCACATCTCTTTATTCTTTAACCAGGTAGTGAACAGCAGCGTTAGCCAAGCGAACTGACAGCATCACCAACAGTTTTAAGTGCCAGTCACAAGCTAGCCACAATGATAAAGAGAACTTCCGCTGACAGCTTTCAAAATAATACATTCTTATAGCGTTGAAGCATATTGTGGCCCTAGCAAAACGAGTATTATATCTTTTTCAAATCTGTATTTGATGTATATAGTAATATGCAATGAAGAGACAAAACACGAGTTGAATTATGTAAGGATTATGTATGGAATTTCCAGTCAATGCAACAATGAGATTTTATATCACATCCATAAGCTATAGTGGTATGGTCATTATTCATCTCAGTTTTCTTGCTGTTCGATGTTTAGTACGTCTATTGATCTAGTTTATGGCAGTGTGTCTTTGTGAATGCTGCTCTATGTGCCTGCACATGTGATTTTTTTTTTTTTTTTTTTAAATTTCTTATTATTCATCGTGACAATTTTCCCCTTCTTTGTGTCTCTTCATTTAATTCTCTATTATATTATGTACTTCAGGGGGGCTCTATTCAACCAGACTGACATTGATGAATGCTGGGTCCTCTCAACACAAAAACTAGAAAGAAAAGAAAATAACAATATAATAATTCACTCACATCAGACTGGCTCCCTCCCAGAAGGTCTCAGAGCAGCCAAATCTTAGAAGCTGGGAGTGACCTGCAGTGAACCACCTCCCCCCCTAATGGTCTGGGGGTGGCCCAAAGCAATTACACCCATAAGAGAAAGATAAGAAAGCTTCTTCTTCCAGGCTGCATTGAACCCCTGGACACAAGTCGCCATTAATATTATAGGCATTATTTTATTATATACATACAGTATATGCACATACAGTACGTATGTGCACATATATATGTATTTTCTTTTTCACCTTTTTTTCTTCTTTTTATGGATCTATTCAATGTCTCTACCAAAAGTATTTGTATTATTTATTTATTTATTTATTTAGGGATATCTCCTCCTCCTACTCGCACACACCTGCACGTTCCTCTGGTCATACCTCTGGTTAGGTATGTACTCTATGAACACACAACACACTTTCGTACATGCACACAAACGCATGCAATCCTCCCACACTCCCACAGAATTATGAAACAGTGCACAACAGGGAAAAGGAGATGAATAATGACCTCACTGGCTTTCCATTTAGGGAATGGGAATGTGCATCATCCACCAACAGTCACCTGTACACCATCACCACCCATCTAGCTTGGCAGTCTCAGCCCATTCACTTCAATTTCAACATGGATAGTTAACGCAATTGAGGCTATAACAATCACATGAACAACAATCAAACAAACAAGCAAATAAAAAAATGAAATCAAGCTGAGGCACTGTGAATGCAGGCCTTAAGGTTAGACAGAGTAAATGTATGACTACAGCTTTAACATTTCTCTCTGTGAAATAAATGGACATGTAGATAAAACAAGACAGTTTTCTAGTTATGGAGGCTATAACATGTTATGTGTTACATGGTGAGAGGCTACATGATCTGAACTGTAACGTCATCTACAAGGGTAAGAGTGCCATCCACTGGCTGTTCACTGGAGGTGTGAAAAAGAACTGTTTGAACTAACACAACACATACTGTGCAGAATAAGGTTCAAAACACCAAGTGTTGGAGTATACAGTCAGACACAAAGGTGGACTGATGTTTCATTTCACCAAATATTGGTAGATTTTAGCATTCAGTTAACATAACACGAGCTAATCTTAAACCTACACTAACTAATTTCATTTTTGATATATCGCTCCCTTGCCTCTGTTGAAAACCTCTCTTTATATGGGCATTTGTCTTTCACACATACTTTATATATTTCTGACAATTAACAATTGACAGATGACCTTTGAGAGATAACCACAGCCAGGATGCTGTTCTTCAAAAAGGGCAGTGCTGCCCCAGAATGCTCTGCGATTCCCATTTCCTGTTGTACAGCTTTTAAAATATGGAACCATATTGTTCAAACAATATTGTTATTATCTATCATATTATTTATTTCCTTCAAGAGCACGACTAGCTCTGTTTTCTGAGCCACTCATCTTTAACACAATAAATTATTAAAGTCTAATCCAATAAGAAAAAAGTCATACTGTGGCACATGTGCATTAAGATTGGAACAGTGTTTCAGTGTTCCAGATCAATAACTTCCACTTCAGTATTTGTTGGGTGGAGACAAACTCAAATAGTACTCATCAGTTTAGCTCTCACAGCTTTATTAGCTCTCAGGAAATCCACACATGTTTTGAGTCACATGTTTTACCTCCAACTGAAAGCCTGAGAGCCAGAGATTGATTTTAATGTAAAAAAGACAACCTACTGATGGAACAATTTCATGCCATCAGAAATGTGAGGTAAGATGCTGATGGCTTTACTATTCCTTTCATTCACAGATACTTGTACCTCAGGACCACAGGACATACATGACACACATTTGGCTTATCTAAACACCCGAGTAGCCCACATAATTTGTGATATTTTTCTTAAGTCACTAACTCCATATTTTTATTTTGAAGGTAAACTTCCCTTACTTCCGGGAAAAATGCCGTGAGCTTAACGTGGCTGTTTAACTTACCTTAGCAACGCAAGAGGCTGGTCGCTGGTTAGCTGGTTCCTGTCTCAACTGACAGAACGCAACAACCAATCGTATATTGGGATTTGTTGTCGCATCAGGTCGTATCAACCAATGAGAAAGCTTTAAACCTGTGAGAAGGTGAGAGTTGAAATATTGCTGCATTAAATGTACTGCAGAAAATCTGAAAATTCTAGTTTATTCTGACTTCCATAACTGGGCATTGAAATGCAATTATCATTATTATTATTATTATTCGTATTATTATATAGACAAGTGTTTTTTTTTTCTCAACCCTGTGCATTTGTAACTGGTTGTAAATGGCATATTTTTCATTCATTTTCTCATATATGTTTGCAATCTATCAATAATTTTGGGGGAGTTTTCCTGAACTGAGAGTCCTGGGACAGAGGGTGTTGCATCTGTACAGACTGTGCAGATCCCTTGAGGCAGACTTGTTGTTTGTGATATTGGGCTCTGTGATATAAACTGACTTGGTAATGAGTTGCAGTGGAGCTTGTGAATATTGCTTTCAGAGTTGGTGTCATTTGTGGCCCAACAGCAGACTCTGGTGGTCAATAAAGATAACAAAACGTGTTATATTGTGTAGCTGCTGCTGGAGAAGACTGTAACTTGAAATGAGTGACTATGACATCACCTACATTAATACTGTTAAGGATGAATAGTAAAAACAAACATGTGACACAGAGCCAGCCGTGGGTTGTGCATTCATGGAGCGTCCTTCAGAGTACATCCATGCTTCTCCAGATTCAATTAATATATGTAGAGAAGACTTCAAAGAATTTAATAAAAGATATGAAGTGTATTTTTTTTGCTGAAATGGAAGTTCTCTTCACTTCTCCAGTGAATAATTTCCAGTGAGAAACATGCTGTCTTCACTTAGGAGAGGAGTCCAGAGATAGAGAGCTTCATCACATGGTGCAACGACAATTACCTGAAGCTCAATATCTAGCTGAAATACACAAGGCTGAATGTAGTGGAAAACTACGAGAAATCTGCTCATTCATTGCTCCTTTTGAGGTGAATATTTCTGATGATGATACCAGCTGCTCCAAGAAACCTCAAATGACATTATATCAATAGTAAATCACAAGTCATATCCGTAACCTGTTTATTGAAGATAGAATTAAACATAGAACAACAGGACTATGTACAAATCATCAGTACTCAGATCAAATATATCTTCAATTCATAATAATTTGTAAGTTTCCTAACTTGGACTGTATCTCTCTAGTTTGTAACATTTTTGTTGGTAATTAACTTTTTGAGATGACAAATCATATTTATCATACAGTGATCGTCACTTACAGATACAGATACATACACATTGCTCATTAAGGCTGCTGCTTCCACTCAGTGTGTAGTTTGTAGGTCCATCCCATTAAGTTTCCACACATTCATCAACACATTTTAGACCATATCACTTAGACATGCTTTTTGCTATCGCCAGCATTCTCAGAGGTAAAACATCCTCCACCCATTCTCCATCACACTGTAACATCCTCTGCCATAAATTTACTTCTTCTGTCGTTGAATCCATCCAAGCCACTTCCACCCCGTAACTCTTCCCTGCACAGAAAGGCACAGGAATGATTTCATGTCAAACACTTTGAATTGAACTGAATGATGAAGGTAATTGTTGAGTCATGTTAGAATGATCCTCATCATGATGGGAGTGTGAGTGGATATTCTGTAACATCTCTAGAGGACACAAATGTGTAAACAAGGCTGCCACATGTCAGGTTTGTTCATTATCTCAACAGCATATCCAAAATCAGATCGCACATTACACCCACAATCCTCGACGCCAGAGCAGTCAGCACCTTGGTGTTGACCTTCACGCTGATTTGTTTGTGTGGGAGGTTAAATAAACTGGAATCAACCGAGCAACATTGTCAAGGCTTGCAGTGAAATCACTGGTGAGCAGCAGCTTGTGACATTTGTAGCAGGCAAATCACACACAAAGCTAAATCCTGCTCTCTGGTCACACTTAAAAGGTTCTAATAATTAGGTGCCGCATGCTTAAGATTTCATTTCATGCAGTCAGTGTTTCTAATACACCATAAACTGCCTCTTGGTTCCCTGCACAGCTTAGCACCTTAGGTTAACCCTGTTCTTATTATTGCAGGTTTTCCTTGCTTTAATTACATGAACCTTCTATTGTATTCTATACTGCAAATATAGCACCATCTATTATATCTTCTTATCTTATTGTGTTTTTAGTGGGTTAGTTTTTTGCTGTCTTGCTGCAAAGAAAATTGTCTCATGTGAGACAACAGAGATCTGAACTGAACTAAGTGTATCCAAATTCAGATCACATTTAAATACCATTTAGAAATGAGTTCAATCTTATATCTGAAAAGCATCCAGACTCCAGTAACGTGTTGAAAGGACAATCAGTGGAGGAGGAGTCTCACCTGTCCCCAGCCCGAGCCTCAGACCGCCTATGAAGTGGTTGCTCAGGCGGTCGTGATCCCACACTGTGATCTCCACACAGGCCTCCCTCAGGTCGTCCGGCCGGAAGCCGTCGTACACCATGGTGTGGTTGAACATCGGGTTGGCCGTCCTTTTCACCACCCGTGTCTTCTGTCGGCTTTTCCGGCTTGTGTCAGGTAGTACGTTGCTGCAGGCAGAAAGAAGGATGCAGTTAAAATGAGTTACTCATCTGGACAGACATGACAAAACTAAGCCAGGTATGGAAACACAAAGTGTTCAAACAAACTGAAAAAACAATCACATGAATAAATACAGACAAAATATTTCATATAACAATGAAACCGTGACATAACCCATTCAGACATTTTTAAACTCATTTCTGCTTCCTCTCACACTAACAAAGTTTACTGCAGGTCATTTGGATTTATATTATATTTATATATGTCATTTATTTATGTTCAGGTCCTCTTTCCAAAGTCTGTTTTTGCTTCATGATGACAGTCTGACCTGCAGTAAACTCTCTGACTGTGATAAAACAACACTTCATATGAATGAATTGCATTGTAAAAACGTATTGGAATATTTCACAGTTTACAGTTCTATTACATATTGTTTCAGTATTATTTTAGTATTTTTTCATGATTATTTATTTCATAGTGTTTGAACTATTCGTTGAATTTTGAACTGGTCAGTGACCTGCCAGCAAGCAGGACATCCTACCATTTCACAAACGGGTCGATAATAACTCCTCTGACTGGAGGAAGATTCTTGCAGTCTTTCACCCAAATCTGCACCTCACCAGTCTCTGTCCTGGAGGCTGTCTGACCTGTGGATGTAGTCAGACCGCAATAAGTGACAAAACTGAAAGGAAAGAAGTGCTAAAAAAGTGAGGGGTCCTCGGCTCACTGTGGGACATCTGTGGCAGGAATCTCAGGGCGACTCTCATCTGTCCTCTGCTGTCTGTCACATGTGAGGGAGACAATGTTGAGGTTTGTCCTGAGGCCTAAAGGATTGAGCTGAGGTGAGTACATGTGGGATAGAATCACTTCAGTCATTCACACAGAATGTGTACAGAAATGAAGCCTGCACCTTATCTTTTAATGCATATTCATTTATCTGTGTGTTGCTGAAGTCCCACTCTGACAAATCCAGATCCACCTCGCCCAGGAAACTGTTCCGCCCAAAAGTGTCATTGTGCCACACCGAGATGTTCAAATTCTGGGTTTTCAACACCTCCATTGTGATTTTAAACTATGGAAGGAGAAGAAGGCAACAAATGTGTTTGTAACATGTGGAATACATGATGAGAAGTCAGCAAAGGATGAACTCTGGAGTTCTTACCCTGAGGATTTCATTGTAGGTGGGGTTTAGTGTCTTCTTTTTCACAGTGGTTTTTCTCTTTCCCAACTTTGTTTTGTCAGGAAGAAGGTAACATTTCACATACCTGTAAAAAGAGTTATTTCTATCCTGAGCTGCAACATGCAGTATAGAGTAACATATTAGAACGTCTTCAGATGACAGCAGGAGGCTTCTGTTTGACAACTCTTTGAAAAGAGGATGACACATTTCAGCCTCTTTTCTGATCTCCCAGTGCCATTTCTCCAGCTTTTATATCAGAAATATCACTGCATATGACAGATATGACATCTGTTCTACCTTTAACATTTTGATCATACGGTAAATAAGAAGCACTTACGGGTCAGAGCGGCTCTTCTTGCTGTCAGCCATGGCCAGATCCCTGCAGTGTACCACAAAGATATGAAACTCTCCAAGTTTCTGGATGTAGTTCACAGCGAACTGGATACTTCCCTGGACTTCAATGTCACCAAAGTCTGCAGGGTAAATGCTGCTGATGCTGCCGCTGACCTGCCCATTCATAAATTACACAAAACAGAGAAAACACCATCCACTCTGGCTTTAACTCTAAAGAGAAACTAATTAGACTGATATGTAACCATTGACTGCCTTTCTTTTGCTTCAACAAACTCTATGGCAGCTATTAACAACTACAGTGACTCTGCCAAATGTTGCCATTCTGTATATACGTCCCCTTTTTCCATTCTATTCTTGTAGCTTAGTGACTGTCAGGACCTTTAAAACCTAAATCCCACATGAAGCATTATTTAAATTATTTTAAAGGATCAGTCTGATGTTATTCTTTATATTTCTTATGGTCAACAAATTTCTTCAAAAAAGAAACAAAAATGAGCAAAACCTAACCTGTTTGAGTAACATTCACTGAAAACTACAGTGGGCACAGTGGTTTAGGATATTGCACCTTTTTAAAACACAGGACATGTTTCAAAAACATTCAAAGGGAAAAGAGAAATAGACTAATTAGGAAACTAATTAGACTAATTAAGAAGTGTGTATTTTGATCAAGAATGCAGTGAGCTGCACATGGACATACAGATGACATGGAGGCCATTCCTGAGGAGAGACTTATGTTCGATGTGGAGCTGCCTGTGTTTCTTCTCCGGCCCAAGTTGGTCTCAAAAGTGCTGTCACTATCTGTCTGATAATAATGGAAAATCATGAAGGATAGTTAGAAACACAAAGGAGCAAACCATTCACACATCTATTATATGAGAAGTTTAAGTGTGTAAGTTCACTAACTACAGTGCAGATGCTGAGCACAGGATATCATACTTATGCTGTGAGCTCAGTGTACAAGATAGAGTCGGTGATTTACCTCGTCCTGCTGAAGAATAGGCACTGACATGCTGGTTTTCATCCGCCTCGAGCTGGACAGGCTAAAGGCTGATAAGGGAAGTGAAGAAACTGGAAGAAGGATATGACTTTGACTGTTACTATATAATGAGTATTTCTGAAATTTAAAGGTGTGCTGATTAAAGACAGGACCACATGTTGTTTACCGTCATCCATACTTTGATTCATTTGTTCTCTTGAGTTAGTTTGGGTCCTCTCTTCTCCTAAGAATATAGAGGGTCATAAGACTATTATAGTAATATAGTATTATTTACATACCACCATCTCATATAACATACAATAAAGCCTTTTGAAGAAGTACAATATGTGAAGAAGACAGAGTTCTGCTACTTGTTTGTGAGGTGAGGTCGTCCAGACTTTTGGAGGAGGACATGTTCCTTGTAGATGATCCTTTCTGAGCTGACATGATGGGACTAGAATTATCATCATAACCTGCCACAAATGGAACATGAATAAAAGACAAGTAGAACATTGCTCCTTTATCTTTGGTCAAATATTTCTGTCCAATGTAATGCTTAGAAAATTAATTTAGGATGTGGAAAATATGCTACTGCAAATGCTAAGAAGACTGAGTGTTTCCATTCTATTTTGATGAATTAACAAGAGTACTGTTGTTGTTAGCACCATTTTAAATCTTTATAGTAATGAGAAGCTGCTTATTACAAACCACATACTGCACTGCATTAGCAGCTCTTAAGCTGTACAACAAGACATTTAGCTCAACTACAGCTACATTCAGCCAAAAACTAAACTCAATTATTTTCTACTGGTTAACAGGCAGCTAAAATTTAAACATTTGCTCTACAATTTTGTACGATACACTTGAGGAGGAAATATTGAAAAAATAAAGGTCAGTGAACACAGCAGATTGTGCAAAAGAATTACAGCACAAGAATTTTGAAATTGAGGAATTTGTCCAGGCGGATATACTAACTCAGTCAAATCAAAGTCACTGTAATGTTAATATGTTAACTTGATGTGATTTGATTAAAGAAAACATCACTGTGGTTTCCTTTTCTCAATCATTGTCTTGAAGAAATGTAAATGGAGAGAGAATTCAAAGCTCACTGCCTGAACTTGCATGAGACAGGGACCAGGCCCTGGTTGTTGTATCCTGGCTGAAGTTTCCATCTTTATTTTGCACAATCCAGGAACTGATTCCAGGAGGATTCCCCTCAGTGGGATTGCCACTCTGGTTCCCCACAAAGTCTCTGAGGGCATTTTGTGGTCTGTGTACCACATCGCTCTCTGAGACAGCAGCTTTCTCTTGGTGAAAAGAAGGAACATGGGCCTTCTCCTGTGGCCCGAGGTAGTGCTGATAATCCTGAGGGATGAAAGATCTGGCAAGACGTGTAAAGGTCCCCAACTTCTTCTCTGAGGCTTTATTGGATTGTGGTGAAGTACAGCTTGGATTATCCACATTACCAAAATGAGTTCCTCTGTCCTCTAGATATATAGGAGGAGGACAAGAAGTCATGTCTGTGCTAGGTTTAATATCTGTCAGCACTGCCTGCTTTGCTTCATGAGAGGGACTCTTCCTCTGTCTTGGCATTGGTGTTGGCTTCGCTTGGTGCTCTTCAGTTTGGGGGTCGATGTTTATTGGAAAGGTCTTTAAGGGAGAGCCTTCCAGTCTGGATCTCTTAGGACTGGAGGATTCTCTAGGAAGGACCCTTGGATGGCAGGTCTTAGATGGACTCCTTCTGACTTCATTATCTTGGGATTTACTTGGACTGAGGGGTCTTTCTTGAGCCTCTATATCAGCCTTGGCTTGGTATTGGTGACATGTTGACTGTACATCCCCAGTACTACCAGAACTCTTTAGCTGTGGCCTGTCTGATTTCAAGACAGTAGATTTGGTTTTGTATGGAGATGTTTGTGCCTCTCCCTCAGACTTCCCTCTGCTATCTAAGGAAGTTGTCAGATCACACTGAGGGGAAACCAAATTGTCACTGAGTATTGAACTGCTTGAGGCTTCCCTTACTCTTGCAGAAATTACTCTGGGTCCTGTACATTCCTTGTCCCAGAAATGCTTAAGCTCACTGATCTTGGCTGGCAAGTCCTCTTGAGGACTGGAACTGGACTGCCTGGGAAGGGGAATTGGAATATCTCCCTCTTGCTTTTGGATGTCAAGTGCTACAGAAGAAGGTACAGGAGGGATTACATTTTCCAGTGGCTCAGAAATTTGCAAATCTGTCACTGAACCTGTTAAAGAGTCATCTGTCTCTTCATAGATGAGGACTGGATTTGCTCTATACGTGCCATCTTCTTCAGATAAACCTACCAAGAGGCTACAGCCAGTCTGTGGTGCCAAACTCTTTTCTTGGGCTCTGACGGCAGTATGCTCAGTTGTTTGAGGTGAGATTTTGTTGTTTATGTTCTCTACATCAGAGGTAGTCTGGGGGCCATACAAAGCTTCTATTCCTGTCTTGGAGACATCTCTGTGCCTTGCCTCTTCTCTGGTAAATATTATTTTGGGACTACTGTTTTCTTTCTCCCAGAAAGCTTTCAGATTGGATAGTGTCTTTGGAAGCTGACCAACTCTGCCTTCTGTTGCCTGTTGTTGAAAGTCTGCTTTTACTGAAGTCACTGTTTCTTTAAAAGGAGTGTTCTGCAGTGCTGTCAGCTGTAGTGTTCTGACCTCTATCATCTCAGAGGGTTTAGCTTCTGCCTTGACACTGGCAGGTTTGTCCATGGTCGCATGTGCAGCACCATATGGGGAATTCTGGGTGTTGCCTGGTTCTTTCTGCTTAGATATCTTCATATCTTGTTTCTGTGCACTCTGTACTTCAGCAAGTTTATCTTTCTCTCTTCTAAAAAATCCAAGCAGTCTCTGTTTAGGCTTTGGTGAAACAGCATGAAATGAACCCTTTGAGGTGCCATTGGTTGACAGCTTAGTATCTGAGGTGGCCTCAACAGAAATGTCAGTGCTTTGTTCAGACAACTTGATGGTGTCTATGGCCTCAGCCTGGCAGTGATAGTCCTCTTCAAGCTCTGTCTCCAGGTGACCAGGCTTACCTGATTCCTGCTCAGCAGAAATGAGTCCAGGCACTGCTGGCCTTAGGAGCTCTGAATGACAATGCTCAGAGACATCTGCAAAGACAGCAACCACATGTTGGATCACTCATGTACATTATATCTGCTAAACAGTACACAGCATAGTTAAAGTGGCCTTTTCTGGATGTATCACTGTTGAATGAAGTAAGGCACCTCTTTTTAAAGGTCACTATATGTTTACTATCAGGATTTGAAAATGTGATTTTGGTGTCCTTCAAAGGTAGTACAAAAAACAAACTAACAAAAAATGCAAATAGCAATACACATACTAGTAGATCTGACCAAGAGACACTGAAATGAAATGGATGAAAAACTTTGAGTGTACCAGTTGTCTCAGTTTTCTGCAGACATTATTGCCTTTGGAATAAATTTAAATATGCTATGAAACACAAACAAATCCACACATCTTGGCTTAAGACTCAGCTTCTGTTAGGTATTCAATGCACAATTTATCAGTCTACCAGAAGGTGCATTACAATACTTTGATAAGCTATGAGCTCTGATTATGCATCAAATAGAATTAGCAGATTATTAAGACTGCACTTACGCCCCAGTCATGTACTTTGGGATTAGCAATGCCACACTTCATTTCACAGAAATATAATAAGAGCAGTAAAGAAGTTCAACCCATGGAATGAGACATTAATGGAGAAATTGCAGCGATAGACTCCCCATAACGCCAAAGCAACCAGCCTCTATAAGAAATTATACATAAATGCACATATTGCACTGCATGAAAGACCATGCACAAGCAGGATGAATGTTAACATTATGTTTTGTAAATGGAATCAGAATCATTGTTCATTATTTTGACTTATTGATTGGATGTTTGGTTAACTCACTGGTTTTAGATACAACTCTTACCATCAATGACCTGCTGTTTGCCAGCTTCTTGATCTTGGAGGTACACTTCATTTTCGCAATTGAGTTCACCATGCTGAGAATCCACCTGACTCTGGCGGAGGAAAGACCTACATGTGCCAGCATTAGTACTGACAGCGCTCTCAAGGTCACTATTATTTTCTGCCTCAGAGGGAGCAATGGAGTCAATATCCAGCAAAATGTGCTCTCCCAGCTCCTTCCCATCCTGCCACTCCACTTTGCTCCGACCGACCGTGTTGCTGAACCTCACCTGCTTCCTGTCTATCCAGGTCTCAGTCAGAGAATCTAGGCTAACTGGACTCTGTGGGTCCAGGTGGGAGAACAGGAAGTCTGTGGAGCTAGAATTGGACAAGCGCTTAAGGATGCCACGTGGAGCAGCAGTGTTACTCTGCCTGCCTCCTGGCCCGTCTACCTCAGGAAAACAGTCTTGAGAACTGGTGCTGACTGCTCTGATTTCAAGCTTTGGCATGGGAACTGAAGCATTCTGGGAGACCATGCCATGATTAAGGGCTTGTTTAAGGTCACTAGCAAAAGAAGTGCCGCTGTCAGATGATGGTAAAGGCTCTGAAAGACAAACAAATGAACACCATTTTAACCAACAACATATTAGCTGTGTGTTTTTGTCTTGAGGGTAACTCTGCAGGTGAGTTTCACTTCTTACATTATATAACTGCAGCCTTTAGTCAGGGGTGGAAAGTCTAGTCTAGTTGTGGCTCTGTCTCATGTTTCAGATGTCTTTTACTTGTTATTTTACTGCAGAACCAGTATATTATATATCATATATTCTTTAGTATGCAGTATTTTGTTGATATTACCGAGTGTCTCTGTACCCCTACTTAAGTAACATTTTGAAGGCAGGATTTTCAACTGTAATGGCCTATTTTTGCATTACAGTATTGGTACTTTTACTTAAGTAAAGGATCTGAATACTTCTTGCACCACTGTCTCTTACAAATTTAGCCTGGCTATTTAGAGGAGTGCACTCAAGTCCACTGCACTGTGGAACGCCAGGCACTTTTTTGGCAGAGTTCGTTTGTTTTCTGTATGAGTTGAGAGTGACCTTGAGTGTCTTAGGAAGTGCTTTACACATAAAACCCACTACTATTTAATTAAAAATAAAGCTCTTAAACTATGAATTCACCATTCTAAAGAAAACTGTGCCTTGTACATTAAGAAAAGCTTTTTGTTATGTCTTGCACTAGTGATTGAGGGGCACAATCTGCCCTAATTTTTAAAATATCAATTCTGTCATTAATATTTCAGACAACACCCCCCTTAGTTAATGCACAACACAACACAACAATTATACTGTTATATGATACCAACTGACCGATTGTGCCTTGTTTAAGCTTTCAGTATCTGCATTGGCTGTTCCTTCTTATCTTTAACTTCTCCCACAAAAACATTGTTTTCATAGCTCCTGTGAAATATTTCCAGCAGGCACAAGTCATGCAGTACAGATTAAGGCTTTGGAATGCATTTCTGTGTAATCCCCAAGCTAGTCTGGCAGCCTGGTGCATTTGGACTTCCCTTCACTTTGACAACCCCTGGGAAGATCTGTGGTCCCAGCTCATTGGCTCATTTCATAGTGACTGGAAGAAAACACACTTACAAATATTTCCATGAATACAAAAACTTGCATGTGAACTTTGATTCAATTCTAAGTGTTGTCTCTGTTATATACACTTTGCAAATTGCTGTTCCTGAGCTATTAAATATTTTTAACCAGCACTGTTGACAACGAAGGACATGAGTGGAATTGTACACTTTCACGCTTTCCTGTACCACAGTGTAGAAATGTCTTTTCTGAGATAGCAACACGCGCTAAAATTGTTAGAAATGATAAGCCAGTACATGCTGTCCACTGCCATGCAACCACTGCTCATGCCAAACATGCTGCTCACAGGAAAGGCTGCAACAGCTGGATGTCAAACTGACTGCAAGAACCAGACTTACTTTGGCTTGTAATGTAACTGCTTTCATGATTTGTCCATCAAGCATGCCACTCAATTCAAAACACAAGACATGGTACATATATCATTAGATCACAGTGGATAAAGTAATCCACCTACACTGCCAATTTTCAAAATAGCACAAGCTGTGTTTATATAAAGACTCACTCTCAGTCAGTGTCTGGGTTTGATCCGCTGCTCCATCCAATAATTCACTCTCCTTTTCTTCAGCAGTGTGACATTCAATGAGCTCACTGTTGAATGGATTTTTTCTTTGCTTTAAAAAAAAAAAAGGATTGATACATGTAACACCTGTAACACAATGAAGCATGGACTCACACACTCAACTTTTTATATTATTTTGTTTCTCTAGACAGGATCCTACCTTTGTGGGTGACTGTAAAACCGGTCTAGGCGTATCTTGTGGTGTTTCATAAGCATTGTGGTTTTGATACCTATTAGAATAAACAGATTACAAGATAATAAGTTCAATCATTTCTGAGGATAGGATGTGCAACTTCACACTTTCTCTGTCTTTCAAAAAAGATTTAAAAAGTTAATTACACTCCCTTCTATACAGCAGACACATTTTAGTCAGTGACCAGTGAAATCTAATTACCTGAACAATGCCTGTTTTCTTTTTGTCACAGCAAATAGCTGTGCAAGCTGCCACAAAACTTCTCATCAACGTGTTTCAGGACAAGTAATTACAGCAATATAAAGTTGCTTTTATTGACAGTTGAGTCCTCACTGCCAAAGGCCCTGCAGAATGTCTATGATAATTGTAAGCATGATCACTCCTCAGGAGCAGTGGAAAACATGAACATGTGAGGCTTGACCTTCTAAGACGATTACTGAGAACTATGAGACCAACTAAGCACAACGCCACTCACCAGAATTCTACTCTGCTAGTGCAGCATGTGATGGTGCTCATAACAGACACACACCATATTTTTGCTTCTACTATGTGAACTTCATTCAGTTTTCCCCTAATCCTAATTAAAGCTGCAGGTTTTTTCTTACATCCTATACGTATGTCATTAGCAAAATACCATTTGACAGGTGAATACTCTTTCTGCATACAGACATTAACCTGCAACAGAAACAAGCTCTAAACACAACGCTGCTGAACTTGTTAGCAAACAGCTGCTAATGTAAACATCCAGCAGACACAAAGCAGCAATAACACTCACTCTCCATCACTCTCTCTCTCATGTCTGTCTCATGTTTTCTGTGGGTTCATCACTACAAGCCATACCTTTCACATACATTTAGTCATTTAATCCTTTGTTAATAAGGCAATATTGGAACCAGGGTGATTGTATTTTGGATTATTAACGTCAATCTGCAAAGCAACTAGTATCTGAAATGATCAAATACATGTGGAGGAGTAGAAATATAAAGTAGCAGAAAATGGAATTACCCAAATACCTCACTTAAGTAAGTGTACTTAGTTACTTCTAACAAATGATATAAATGGGTGACCTCCTTTTGCTGACTACTTCCTGCTTTGGCTCTCTGTACTCACCTGTCATGGCTGAGCTGTGAGCTGGTGTGAGGCTCCTGAAGGACTCCACAGAGCACAGGTGGGACAAACACTTCTTTATTTTCACTGCTGACAAAACTGGGCTTCTCAGGCAATATCTTGGAGAGCTCCACTGCAACACACAAGACACAGCGACTATTAATGAAGGTTAACCATTCATTGTAATATACACTGTTCATATTCATTACAACACGGAAACTTTAACCTTTATTTAAAACAGGGAAGGCCATAGAGAGAGAAAGTCTAAGGCCAATAGCCTCTGACTGTGGACGAACATCACCAAAGTCATAGCCACAGTTTGCTTTCTGCAGTTTTGACTAATAATACTACTAATACTAATAAGTCTTGTCTCTATAACAAAATGCCAGTTTTCATTTTAAGTACTTAGTGAGTTCCATAATATGTTTTTAAAGTGCAACTTGCAAGAAACCAAGGCATTTATAACAGGATACTCTTTCAACTGGATTCCCATTAAGAGCACTATTCATTTCAGTGGTACTATGAGTCAGTTTTCTAGAGAACAGCATGTATTTTGATTACTCTGTGTTTAGCAGTAATTTAAGATAAATCAAAGTTTACAGTGCAGTACAGAAATCAAAAAGCACATTTTGAACCACCTGGGCAACAGAGTGCGCTGTTGTATATAGAATGGCGTAGTCCGCATGCAGATGAATTGTGCTGTTTTTCATCTTATTCACTTGTGAAATTGTAAAAAAGTGGTCCCAGAATAGAACCCTGTGGTACACCTTTGTTAACATACAAAGGTGGACTGGTAGCCATCGGCCACGACAGCCTGTCCAATCCAACAGAATCCAGGCGTGGAATCCAAGAATTTGATGATCAACAGCATCGGAAGCCTTCAGTAAGTCAATAAAAAGGGCAACACAATCCTACTTGCTATCTAATGCACCAGCACCACCATTCAAGACTTTCAATACTGCCGTCACAGTACTATGCTCTGGTCTAAACCTGACTGATTTTAAGAGAAGATTAGACAGTGCTCTCACCTGATTTTATATCACACTACTGCTCTCACACTACATGAAGGTCTAGAAGGTAGGCTGTCTTTCACAGGTTTATTTGATATTTCTGTGTTGGTGTTGTTCCCACATCATAATTTGCTCCAGGACCATCATTGCAACTGACCAAAAAGAAATAAAGTCTGCATGGCAACAGGTCACGGTGGATGAATGGGTCAAGCACAGGATTTCAGCTGGGAGACTGGAGTTTGTGCCCTGGGTAGAACTAATTGTTATTTTTAGACACTTATTAGACACTTATTTTCAGTTTATTTTTTATTGTCAGGTTTCTGTCACAGTTTGGTTACATTTAGGCAACAAAACTACTTGGTTAAGTTCAGGAAAAGATCATGGTTTGGGTCCAGAAGTGTTAGAAAATTCTCCCATGTCCATGTTTTCACAAAGCTTTGACATCAAGCATGACTGGTCAGATGGAGCAACATAATTATGATGTTGTAGGAACAACATCAACATGGTAATATCACATTGTGTGCCTTCCACAAGTCAGGGATGCTTTCAGTTACCACAGTCAGATTGAAATTATAAGATGAGCATTCTACTAAAAATAGAGCTTGCCTCTAACTGACCAGCCCCCACAGACTTTTTAGCATCAATAGAGGTAAGAGCATTAAACTTTTCAAGATTTGCAAAATGCTTCAGTGAAAAGATCTGAGTGCCAAGCTTGTTTGCCCAGCAAGGTGCACTATAATTAGAGCCAGAGGGAGGAGATCAGGTCTTTTCAAATATATAACCTGGATAAACAAAGTGTGTATTGAAGTACTTTGTTAGTTTCTTAGAAGGCGCATGCTTGTCTGGTTTAATGGAATTAAATGTTTTCATAAAAAAAGAAAAAAAAAAGCCTAAGGCCAAGCTTCTGTCAGTGATGTCAGTCATTGGGTCATTGTAATTTCATGTCATGGCTGAATGCTACTGGGCAGTGGTTACTAAAGTCAAAGAGAAAACAGCACTACATTTATACTGCTGTGGTCTATTGCCTAAGATAATATTTAAGAGTATGACCTTTTGTGTATTTTTTTACTCTGGGTTGACTGGGGAAGGGTTGACTGGGGAAGGAAATTCAGCTGCATGAGACTGAATTTGATGCAGAGATTTCTGAAATTTATAAAAAAAAACGCCATTTAACCAGTTAATGTTCTTATCACCCAGGATAAGAAGTAATAGTAAGAAAATAAAAAGTCCAATAAAGTTTAAGATGAAGTCATCCTTTTTTAACCAGTGGAATTTCTCGCAATGATGTCATTCATTCCAAACTTCTGTTAGAACAGTTTTGAGAATGGAATTCAAATCAGTAAGAGTTGGAATCAGCTCAATTAGGTCAACCTTGGCACCAGAAAGACAGTAGGTGATAGCACCCAGGTGGGTTAAATACCTACTATCTATACCTGCTAATCACTTACTATCAAAACTTCCACATTGCTGCATAGACCACAGCTGTTTTAAATCATGCGATCAAGGCCATCCAGCAAATAGTAACAGATGACAGCCAACTTGAAATTAAGAATGACACAAGACCGAGATGACTGATGACTGAAATGTTTTACCTTGTTAAAACATAGAATTAGATAATCAGGATCTAAACGTGTTTTTTTTTGTGTGTGTGTGTGTGTGTGTGTGTGTGTGTGTGTGTGTGTGTGTGTGTGTGTGACACATTTTGTTCACTTCAAGAGAACATAGTCTTATGCAGTTATATGAGGAAAGATCTGTGGTGTGAATTTCAAAAAAATTGAGATCTAGAGGGACAAGTGGCCCCTGGGAGTGGCAGAATTTAAGTGGGAGCTTCCTGAGCCGACCCATAGTATCACTGTTATCGTACTCTACCAGGACACTCACAGTCCTTGAATCTATGGCAGCAGCAAGAAAGACTGAACATGAATCATCATGGAACACTGGTTTCAGATCCACCACAAATCCTACTACAGACACAGTCATGTTAAATGTATTGAAAATATGGACACTAACAGCTTCCTCCAACACCGATTTGTTAATATTACAACACAGGGAATACTCACCTGGCAAATATTTTGATGTTAAAGCTTTGCTAATGGTTTTGTTCAGGCAAGTAAAACTATTTCAGCAAGCTGATACAAATGATGTGAAGAAGGGGTTGGAATCGTGCCCTGGATCAGATGATGAATCAGCTGAGTTTATCGCCTGTGAGCAGAGACTGGGCAAAGGTGTGTCAAAGGGTTTTGGATATAGAAGACTCACATATAGTCAGTGGTTTATGTGTGTGTCTCATGGAGGCCCTGATGATGTCGGAGCCATGGATGCGATCCTGATGGCGAAGCTGCTTGGTCTCATAGAACCATTCTCCAGACATGTACCTCAGCTGGCCCCTGTCACTGACAGTCCTCTGCAGGTTCCTGAGTACAGAGTCAGGAAGTGGGGACATGTATAGGCACTATTTCATTAATCAGAACATTAATTCCTAAATGTTATTATATGAAAATGAAGAATTTAATTGCATTTTTTTTTCCAAAAATTCTTCAGCAAAACCCCCACATAAGCCTGTGCTGTTGTGAAAAGCAGAATAAATGTGACACAAGGAACTCACTGGATTCGCTGCTCCTCAGCCTTCTTCAGCTCAGCATCTCTTCTCAGCACAGCCAGGATGGTCTCCTGCTCCTCCTCAGTCAGGAAACTCAGATCGATCATGGTGACTGCTGTCACTCGCTGTGTCCTCAGCTTTCCACTGCTTTGAATTTGTGCCTAGTGGCTGAACATGCTGTTGTTCTGTCCTCACAAGTCAAGTGAGTGTCAGTGGTTTACACAGCCTGGGCGACCTGTACTTTATCCATTGTGTAAAATGATCATATTGAGATGGGGATTAAGGCTTTTACTCTTCTGGAGCTTTGCTAGTTTTTGATATGTTTCGCTTCAGCTGGGGTTGTTTGACCCTCTCTAGACCGGTTTGAATCTGAAAGAAAACAGAAAAAATTGTAGAGTCTCAAAAGATTAACAGATTGATGAACAGGCAATCAAAAGCAAATTAATCAGCAACAATTTTGATAATTCATTACTTAAATCAGTTTTTAAACAAGTATGTTAAAAGTTCCCTAGTTCCAGTTTCTTGAGAGTGAATATTTGCTGGTTCTCCCAGTCTTCTGTGATAAAACAAAAACAAACAAAAAAACAAAATTGTGATGTGTTTTTTTCATTTCAGAGAGCAAACAATTTATCGAGAAAATAATCAGCGGATTGATTGGTAATGAAAATCCTAAATTTAATAAGCCTCAGTCACACCTTGCAATCATGTCACCATTGTTAAATGATAATGCAACATTGACAGCTTTCACATACTTAGTGGTTGTTAATTATGAAGATGTTAAATGTATTGTTAGTCTTGATATGCAGTGGTAGTTGATTAGTAAGGTGCACTGTAATAAACTGTACAACAGGGTAGCGACTTCCTCAGGAGCACAAAACCAAATGTAGAATGAATCAGATGATGACGAGTAACACATGCAGGAAATCAAGACATCATCTAAGGAAACCTGACACAGTAAAACCTATTCAATAATGCACAAAGTGCACGATAAAACATGTATGGGCACATCCTGTTAGAGTACAGCGCAACACTCTACACAACTTGATAAAACAAGCTCCTTTGCCTTGACATGTAATGCTCCCTCACTGTTGACGATTCTCAGTAAAAACACTCCTTTCTTTCTCTCTCCTTCCTCCCACTGATTACCTGTCTGTCATGCCTGTCTGCCACACAACCACAAAATAAGTGTCTATCTGAAAGTCTTGTGCATATGACACTGATGACAGTGTTACGTTACACATGCTACAGTAATGTCACAAAGAAGGATAAATAATAGATGTTTGACTGTCCAGCTAACAGTGAAACAACAACATGCATCTCTTTTATTGAGATTATCTCAACAGAGCTGCTGCTTTTCCCTTAAAAGAAGACAAAATCTCTCTGCCTGCATGTTCCAAAAATGGTTCTCCACCAATGTTCACTCACGTCCAGGAGTACTGTTGGAATTTGGTGCAAATTTCACTTGTTTGAGTGTTTGAGGTTCACACTAAATGTTCTGATCAAAGAAAGAAGTAATGTCATTCTCTGTGGAGAAAATAGTAGTTATGTAATTGGTTTTAGAAATAGTTGTGGTCACACAAGCTGCCATTGTTTATTCATTATCCACGTTAGGAAAGTTGTAATCACTTCTTATTCTGGAGGAGACGGCTTCATGGAAACTGAGCTGTGAGAAGCCCTGAATAACATGGCTTTTCCTGAGTGAGGTGATGCAGGTTTAAATGGGAAAAACAGAGTTCTTTATCTTTACAAAGAAGAATGCTGCAGGTCCTGATTCTCTAAAAGGGTAAACATCTAGCTGAGGGATAGAGGACTCATTTCCTTGTTGCTGTAGACCTATTTCCTCATCACTGTCAG
The DNA here is from genome assembly GCF_039877785.1 of Chaetodon trifascialis. NCBI lineage: Eukaryota > Metazoa > Chordata > Actinopteri > Chaetodontiformes > Chaetodontidae > Chaetodon > Chaetodon trifascialis. The sequence goes on along the minus strand of NC_092071.1, from coordinate 22,405,667 downwards.
ACTTCCTTGAGAAAACTGAAGATTTAGAAAGCTACGTCATTCTGTTTTGCAAATATTTAATATATCAAATTTATAAGCTAACTTCTTCCTGGTACCTACCCTTAGCTCCTCTGTCTCTACAGCATCAAAGACTCAAAGCTGTGGTGACATAAATTCTTGTTTTTTTTTTTGTTTTTTTTAATTCATTTCAAGCTAATTTGCACTGACTGAAGACAAAGTTGAAATGAAGCATTAAAAAGCAAATAACAACAGTGATCTAAGGTTACTTGTCTGAAACACAACCAAACGTCCTCCATCACTCACTCAAGCCAGTTCATCTCACCTTTGGTACAAGACTGTAATTGTGATTTCATAGTGCAGCTCAAAGAGGATACATTAATGTAAAGAACTGTTAACAATCATCATCATCAATCATTGTTGTTATCATTAATCATTTTCATAGAATGAAAACTTGACATACAGACAGATGTTTATCCACTGCAGACTTCTAGATGTAAGGTCACTTTCATAGCTTTAACTTCAGTAGAGAAACAATGCTTATGTTGTCTTGTATATTCTCTGAATCTAACTTCATCCCGTGAACAGAGGGCTGCGGCTCATAATATGATCAGTTAATATGACTTGATATATGAATGTCTGCATAATCAGGTACTGTGAGAGTCAAAACATCAAACTGCACTGTTCAACTGGATTACACGGATAACATGGATTTGAATGTCAGAATGAGCTTTTAAGCAACCGTTTGTGTTCTTCTGCAGAACAATGGATAAATAAAAGTTGGCTGTTAAAAGGCCATTCCAACTGTTTGCAGAGGGAGTTTCCTCATGAATTTGACAGCAGATTCCATTAGGAGTTTCAACGTGACTTTGATAAACTGAGTTTATTCAGTTACATTACCAGCTGACAATAACAGAATGTAAAGTTTCGATGTTGTGATGTAAACAGCTGAAACTTTTGGCTACTCTGATCAACATCAACTGCCCATTTGAGAAACAATGACCCCCTTCAAATTGCACTGACATCTCACTTCTTCTTCAAGAACAGCCTACAGAGGAAAGTTCAAGAAAAGACAGTATTTTCCAAGTATTGAGTTAGTAAGCAGTCAGCTCACCTCTCGCTGTTGCTCCTTGCTGAGTGACAACTAAACTGCAACTGGTTCCAGAGCTGCTGCAGGTGGGAGGAGCTGCCCACACACAGCAGCAGGAGGCAGCAGAGAGCAGCTGGAAGCTCTGCCTCCAGGATGCTTCACTGAGCCACAGAGCAGCAGATTACAGCCAGCCTTGCTGAACACTACAGGCTCTCAGTGACCTTTCTGTAGCACTGAGACATTTTAATGTATTCTTCTATACTACTGTAAATTTACCTTTATTGTAAAGTCTTGTGTTTGGGTTTTAGGCTGCTTTCTTCTTCCCAGTGCCTTGAGAATACAGTGTCTGCTCTGTGAAAGTGTGAGCCATCATTGTGAATAGCATCATATCAGCTATTCCAGTAGACAAGTAAATAAAGGTGGAAACTTTGAAGAAGGACAATTGCTTCAAGAACTCATTGACATTCAGAGGACTGTCAGTGAACAGAAGCAAATATACATAGTTATGGTGAGAAGAACTTTACAAACACAAATAAACTGTGCAGAATGAAACAATGTGTGGCTCCCAGAGCTGTTAAAATCATGCACATATAGCAGTTTGTCATATATAATGATTTTAGAGGGAAGATCTGACTATATAGGGATTTTGCCACATCAACCAAATCAGAATAATAACAGCAGTTAAATCATTAATTCTAAAAGATTAAAGACTAACAGAGAACATGAAAAAAAATACATATTTAAAGCATATTTTTATTCTAACTATGAATCAAGTGACAGCGTGAAAATAATGTGACAAAGTGATGGTGCTGCTCATTGTAATGAACCAACAGTGAATAACCAGCCGAAGCTGCAGCTCCCTTCATCTTTGCAGAGCTTTATAACCAGTTTCAGCTCATTGTTTATCTGTCTGGCTGCAACTTGATGTGTTGGTTCACTCTCACTGCTCTCAAAGTGCTGTTTTCAGCAAATAAACACTAAAAAAACTACACCAGCTGCTCAGCACCAAACAGCAGACCTGCACAGAGACAAGCTGGTGAACTCAGTGCAGCATTTAGCAGCTTCAGACTGAGTGCTGGACTTAGATGATTCAACTGCTGCATGTACGAATGACAAGTTCACAATGTCAGCTAAAAGGTGATGATATGTCAGTGTTGTTTTCATAACTTGTTTCTATTGGCCAACAAAATCAATTATATCAATTGATTAACAAATCAGTCAATGAATAAACAGAACAGAGCAACAACAAAAGCAATAAGAAAGCAACATAAAACCAGGAGCACACGTCATAAAGCCAGCAATCACCAGCTGCACCTGCAGACCACAAGGTGGCAGAAGAGCTCCATTCTTCACAAATTCACTGATTGACTGTTCAACCTGCACACACTGACGGACTGATTGATTCAGTGTTATTCATATGACATGCCATTTTCCAGCATTTAACATGACAAATCCATCAATCTATTACAAAGAAATAATGAATGATATAAATCAAATATCATATCAAGACCCAATGAAGTTCTTGTACCTGGAAGAAGCTGGAGGATTGGTAATACATTTTCAAGATATTTGACTGACACTACAGGAGGAACACCAACAGATATTTCAAAGACACATTTGATTGTCCTTACTGCTGCTTTAACACTTTTTAAGGAAGCAACATTATTTCTCAATATCATTTTGCAACTGATTCTTTTGTAAGTTCCCTGTTCACCAGCTCGTTTGGTGTCGACCCACCATGACAGAGTTGGGCACAGTGAAATCTTGGTGTGACAGTTTCCACTAGGCTATCTCTGCATTGGTCTATCCTGAATCTTACTGCCCTTTGATGAAAGCCGTAACAGTTGGTCTACTGTGAGGCAGCACTTTGATGATGTACTTTCTACCTTCAGACACAGACTGTTCGTTTTTATCTTGGACACCAAAGTCTACCACCTACGTCACTGAGGATGATTGTCCATTTCATGTCCACAGTGGCTCACAGTGACAGGATGGATGAGGGGGATGCCACAGAGTGTCCGGAAGAGGCTGAGACTGAGGCTCCATCTCTGCACCTCAGGACCTTTGGGTGCTGCTTAGCAGAAGGAGAAGGAAAGAGATTTTCTTCATGGCTGTGTAAAGGAAGGCCTCAGTTCAACAGTGAGGCTTTTATTAACTCGCCAATTAATTCTATCATGAAAGTCAGTGTCTCACACAAACACACACTTGCATCTTTCTACTGCTGCATCCAAAATAAGGGGAAGTGGGAGCACAACAAAGGATCGTCTCATTGCTGGTAGAGAGGCCTTGCCAAGCAGGATGTAGCTTTTCTATCAAGGTCTTTCTGTGTATGTGTGTGGCACATGGATGAGCTACTGCACCTGTGGGTTCAGCAGCAGCAGCCTCCATAATGATGAGGGGTGGGACTCCGGCAGACCATGGGCCAAGGGCCTATCACAACTTGGCTAATCCATTGCTCACTTTACTCAAATTCAACTATCAATGCTTCCTGAATGATGTTATTAAGAGTAAACTCCACAGATAAAGGTCAGTTAACTCACCATATTTTGTACTACTCCACTAATTAAATGACTATGAAAGCAGTGGTATATTGTCTTCTGTGGCTTTGAGGGAGAATTGTTAAGTCTGAGGAAAAAACCCTGGAGATGTCATAGTAGTGTCATCAGGATTATCTCAGTTTGGGCTCAAACACAACATTATAACAAAAAGCCTGGTGTTAACTGGAGGATAAGTGGGTGTTACCATGTGGGGACACTAGCAAAAAATATGATATTGTTTGGATTATAGGAAATGTAGAGTTCAATGTCTTTGCAGCTGGACTCATACTAGTGACAAAAAGTAAGGCTATGTCAGGCTCTGCTGCTTTGATTTTGACCTTTCTTTTGAAAGTCTCACAACTTCCTCAATACTATACACCCATCCATACACACATTCATACAGTGGTGGCAAGGTGCCAGCTGCTCATCACAAGCAACAACCTTTCACCCTCACACACTGATGGCACAGCAGTGGGAGCAATTTGGGGTTCAGTGTCTTGCCCAAGTAAAAGTCAGATCAGCTTGTGGGGAAAAAGGACAAAAGCCTATATTTCAAGCACAGAAGTCTCCAACTAACGATGACATCACTTGAAATCTAATAGTTATTATCAGACTGCATTCTACAGTCTACATTCCTGCTCTCAAATAGACAGCTGAGAGAATACCCCTATTACACAATAAAGCAACTGATGAAAAGCACTGTTCCCTGTCACTACAACCCCTCCTCCAGGGTGATTCAAAGAAGTGTCCCCATCAACCACCCTGCCTTTACTCACCACCACTCGACCCCTGAGATCCCACGCTTCATGACGATGCTTCATATATATGGAGTTCAAGCCTTCTGTTACCAACCTCAATAAATCAGTTTGTTACACTTCCACTTGAACTCTCGTTATCAGTACACTCAGTACTAATCAGCCCCCAAACCATTTTTTTTTTCCTTTGGTAAATAAATATGGACTCAATGTGTGGAAGCTTGCACTTTATTGAAAAAAAATCAAACAAAAATATCATCTGCAGGGACAATGCAGAAAATATGCTCAGTTAATGAATCAAGGGCCACTTTTATGCTCAGACCATCTTTCATACCTGCACCCGCCCATTCCTGTGATTGGCAGGATAAGTTCTATATACACAAAGCACCGATCAACAGTGCTCTATTCTCCTGCACAGCTAGACTACCCCGACCCTGTTTCCACCCATCTGTTACCAGTCTGACCTGAACCTACACCCAGTGCCTCCCATGCCCCTGCATTGTCCTAACGCCCCTGTGCTTGCCTATGGAAACACGATCTGAGCATGAAAGGGACCCTGCACATTCAGGTTGGAAAAGGGCAGCCAGCAGATTTGTTAAATGTAAGAATAAATGGCATGCCAAAAGCGTCATAAGCATAATGCAGATTCCTTTCCAATGCAAGACTGCCTCAATCACAAAATGTAGTGCTTTTGCTGATGCGAAAAATGTTCCCACGCCAAATTCAGAAAAATCAACCCCACCAATTTGAAGGTGTTAATGGATTATTACGTTCATACACATCTTCAATGTGACCCCTCCAGTCACAGATAACTGTACAAGGCATCATCCGAGTACAGAGAATATTTCGTGCCCAAACAGCAAAAACATGTCATCTCTTTATATTAACTATTTTTAAAAAAAAAAAATCATCTCAATCACTCAAAATCCAATTCTACAATCAGTCTTACCTATGTATAAACCTGAAGACCATCCGCAAGGTGGAGGCCAGTGACTAGTTACACTTACATTTTTTTAATGTCATCCTCTCTGTAGGTAATCATAAATAAATACAAACAATACACAAGGAATGTCTACTGCAAACAATACATAAAAAAAAAGAAAGAAAACAAAAATGTGTGGTACGAAGAGGAGTTTGCAATTATTTTCCTAATCTGGGGATGCTTTAAGAAGGTAATCATGATTGCTAATTAAAAGAAGTGACTCTCGCAGCCTCGCCTGGAGAAAGAGGAACAAAAAAAGACAACTCAAACAGTGTGACAACAACCCAGGTACATAATGTCAGTGATGTCAGAAGCTCTCCCTGTGAGTGCTGTGTTTCTCTTAGTCCAGGACACAGTAGGGGCTGATCTCTGTCCACATGGTGTTGAATGGCAGAACACAGTCTTCTTCTCCTTCAATGACTTAGACATGACTAGACGGGCACAACGTCCACTGTGATGCCTCTCTGGGATGGCCAGAGTGGCTCCCAGTCACCATGATTTTATTCAAGTCTTATTTGGGCCTTTCATTCTCAGAAAGAGGTGAGTTCATTAGAGGCAAACTGCAGGTTTGCTTGGACAGCTGACTTTGTCATCTTCAAACAGGAAAGACTCCCCTCCTCTCAGGTTACATAAACTGCATCTGGTAAGACAAAAAAAGCAACAATGTCAACTTTCATTTGGAACACAGAAAATAGTTGCAGACCCAGTAACGCAAGACCAGTATCCAGGCTGCTAATGCGTCTCCAATCAGCACTGCTTGTGCATAAAAATATTTATACTGTGAGTCTCTGAGGGTTAAAATATGTCTGTGATATCATCACATCTGTACTTGTTATTTTAGACTGTACTTGTTATATTTCATTTATATTCAATTTTCATATTCCAGTTTATATTTTAATTCATGCAACTACCGTCACAGTGCTTATTGTTGTATATTATATATACCTACGTTAACTGTCTTTTGTTGCATTCAGTGTTGCATTTTAGTGTGTTTAGTTACTCCGTTATTCTTCACCTTATTCATGCTATATTATTCTAATTGTGCCTTGCACTTTGTTGCATTTAGTTGTGTGTTTTATCTATCCTCTTACTCGTACTACTTCTACACTTTGTATCGCAACTGCTGCACAGCAGTTTCCCTCGGGATAATAAAGCTTCTTGAATCTTGAATCAATAGCAGCCCTTTTTTTTTGCAGATGGTAAATCAGACATTCTGATTTTGTCCTTGCTATGTATTACTATTGACAGCTATTTAACTTGCATATGGTCATAGTAAGAGTTATATCAAAACACATGCCTGTGTGAAACTGCAAGTTTGATTCTCAAACTCATTCAATCCTTATTCAGCAGGAGATAAGACGTGTGCAGAGCGTGCAAAGCAAGCAGCTGCAGAGTGGAGTGTAATAGCATCTCACAGCAAAGTGTTGTGACTGGCACCCAAATCAGCCACTTAATGTCCTGTTCTGCCTAAACAAGGTAGAATTAAACATTCACTTTGTTGGCACACTCTGGATCTGGAGTTGCAATTAAGCACACACAGAAGATGAGCTATGCTTATGAGGAAGGTTACAGTCTCCTAATCCTCCCCAAAGATCTGATGTTTTCGTCTAATTGATGAATTCACAAAGCCTGTTTCCATTGCAATTTGTCGCATTTTGTTTTTATCGATACTATCGAGACTTTTCCACCTTAGCCAACTGTGTTACAACCTTCTCTCAAAATTTCAACCGTTGTTTGGTGCACAAGTTGAAAATGTAAATAAAAACAGGTGGATGGAAACACGTTTACTGAAGTTTGCATGGAAACACAGTGTAAAGTGTGGTTTGAGTAGAGAGAGAAATCTGTATATCTTTGGCTCTAATGGCACTGCCTCTGTCTGTAGTCACAACTCCGAAGACTCACTCAACATAGTACAGCACACCCACAGCACTGATTGCTTACATGTGATGAGGAATAGCCTATCAAAACTGAAGGCTTCTGTGCCACAGATGGGCACAGAGAGCGGAGCTGCTCCAGCGAGAGGAGCTGCGAGTTGCAGGGAAGACAGCAGATTCTACTGAAGCCGCAACAAATATCACTATGGTTCTATGAGGACACGCAAGCCCAGTTACCCTATTCGCCACTGAAAATGTTCCAAATCAGAGCTTATACAGGATTTCACTCAATGGGTGAAAGAGGTGGCTTTTAAATCACTTGCTGTTCCCAAACCCAACCATTGTGCTTCAGAGTAAAACACAGCACACATCTGCGATGTCTTTCACTGAAACTCTGCATCGAGATTTAGTGAATTATTACTATCAAAAGTAACAGCGGAAGTAAAACTATGTCACACTATGATGGTTACATTTTGCAATTAACCCACGGTTCACATGCATGCTGCACCTTAGGGCGGATCCGTATGGATTATGGATCAACTACATTTGGTTACACCACTAAGTGGAACACATTTCTGTCTCACCTCAGAAAAAGTCCCATGTCACAGAAAGATTACTGGCACACTACACGCACCTTAATTTAAAGCTCTTTCATTGTCTGAGTTTGATTTAACCTGGAAGTGGACAACAGAGCTGTGGGGACGATCGTGTATTATGGGAGAATGAAACAAGCCTTTCTCTGGGTCAGACAGGCTGGGTCACTGAGCTCAGGCGTGGAAGGGGTGGGATGCACACATCCATTACCTGTGCACCTGGATTGGCGCCAAAGGGGTTGGCTGGCCTTATCGCAGGCTGGCTGTACATCATAGCTGGCTGTGTCATCACCATGGAGCCCATGTGAGGAGGCTGATGGAAGAGAAAAGAAAACACAGCATGGATGAATTATATTGCCTAAACCAAAAAACAAACAGAACCTCCCAAAATAAGGTTCTGGAGGTAGCTGCTGTCATTTCCATCTGCTCTAAAAAAAACTGTAGCAGTGAGGGAAACTATCCAGTTTCAGTGATGGCAACATGATTGAGCATCATCACTTATCACCCAAATATAACCCTGTTGCTGCTATCGTCTTTAAAGGACTCAATTCAGCCTGTTGTGCTGCCTGGAATCATCTTTCAATAAGGATTTATTCCCACTAGGATAACATGTCAAAGTATCAACACTCATCTTCAATGATAAAATTGATAAAACGCACACTGATGGATGCCATCTGTTCTGCTCTGCTTTCAGAATGCATGAAGTCATTGCACACTACGCTACAGACCAATGAATATATAAGGAAATGTTGTAGCTTGCAGAGACTGTTTGTGTGACAGGAAGTGGAATCCTGCTGAATACAGTCCCAGCTGACTTACCATTGCATATGCCATCATGCCTGTCGGTGTAGTTGCAGGGAAGGCCATGACAGATGGAGCCTGAGGTGACACAAAAAACAAGATGATTCCTTCAACAGAATCAGGACACGGCTCACATTTAGTCACTTCAGCATACGTTTAATTTGAGTGACTGAAACGAACCTTGAGCAATCTATTATGCAACGACAATGCAATGACATGATGAAGGCTTCAGATTTATTTATTCGCTAGCAATTTCAATTAATTTCATATTCAACCTCTGTTAACAGTCAAAACAGTGCTTAGCAGGAGGAATTGTTTCTGTTAAAAGAGCAGTGACATGACAAAGCTCACCTTGTTCGGACTTGCTAAGCTTACTGATGCTTTTCACTCCATTAAAAAGTAAATTCATCATATGTCTGCATAGTTTTCATTGTAAATCATGCATGCAGCTTGAATGGCAGCATCAAGGAAGATGTTTATGCCACGAGACACTTCTAAAGTTGAAAGTGTATAAAATGTTACCAAAAGATTGCTTTGAAACAAGGAAATGACAGACAGTAAAAAGGACGGTGTGTTGAACCCTGGGGGTAGAAGTTGGTTTGAAGGCAGGTGCAGAGCTCCTTATGGAAAGAGATTAGAGAGAAAAATGTGCAGACCCTATCTCTGAGCACTTCTTGCTTCTCCAACAGCCCCTGCAGTGATAACAAACCCAGATTTGTCTAACACCCAGCCCTCTCGGGAAGGATACGTTTCATTAACTATTCAGTCATTGGCAAGGGAGGTGCAAGTGAGTCAGATGTGACACTGGTGCCAAAATTGGTGCTTTCATCACAGACTGTGCTTGTTTCGTTGCTCTGTGAGCTCTCCATCAGAATTCCTCCTCACTGGCAGTGTTTGGTTTGTTTCAAAGACATCTCACTTAGTGTTCTTCAGAGAGGCAATACTGACATAAGGCTTGTTTTTTGACATGCTATTAGGGATTATCCTTTGAGGTCTGATGGATGTGGTGTGCATCTGCTTCTTAGTGTATCAGCATTCTTCAACTGACCAATTCTTCTGGCTTCATCAAAGAGCACACATCAGCTTTGGATCATCATCTGACATTTTGCCACATCGTCAATGACTTGTGTGCTGTCAGCATGATCACAAGCACTGAGACTACAATAAAAATCTCTTTTGAGCATTTGACCAAAGTGAGACTACAGAGAGTGAACATTTAACATGAAAACACTTACAAAAAACCGGTGAGATGAAGGGTTGAGAGAATGACATGAGAAACAGCTTCTAACTGATCCAAACGACTTACTACAGTACATACAACACAGTTCTTTTTCCACATTAGTCTATAAAGGCATCTGGTTTTTACAATGTTGATGGTGGGTAACATCAGCCAACCACAATGGGAGAAGTCTTTTTCATTCTTCTCCATTTACATTTTACAAGAGGCAACAATCACACCTGGATGGGCATGAAACTGTCCAGGCTGAACCTTTACTTGTTGGATTTTGGATCTTATCAGTAGCTGTTTCGGTGGTTTATTCCAGACTGTAACAAAGGAGCTTTCTGAGTATAACTGAATTCACTTCATTGTTCTGACGGGCATTTTCTCTAATAATTCAGAAAAACAACTAAAACCCAGGGGGAAGCAGACAACATTTCAGTGCAATAAAAGCACACAGTCTGTGATCAATCTGCAGTCATGTGAAACAGTAACGGAAAGATGGAAATGAGCCAAAGCTCCAGACCCACCTCAGCTGTCATTTCAACAGTCATTCAATAGCACATCATAGGTATACACGAGAGGTTGTGGCAATTATGACACCAGTTAAAGAGAGTTAAAAAAACACTTAGGAGCCAAGATAGCATGGCAAATACACAATTGAGGAAAGGCTGAAGGCCATCCAGGAAAGCCTGAGTTCCACAATCTCTCATGACACTGGCAAATCTGCATGAAGGGGAAGGGCAGGGAAAGCTTGACTGGGCATTCCCTGACAGAAGAAAAGCAGGGAATACATTTTAAGTAACAGTAACCTGATACTGGCTAAAAGCTGAAATAAAGTGGTTCCAAACAAGCCTATACTATACAAGCCTATTGATGTCACTGGTTGTTGTAGCTTTTGTCAGTTTCTAGAAGTTTATAGATCATTGAGAGTTGCAGCACATTTATCAACTGTGGGAGCATAATGATCTGTAATGCGTAGTGTAGCTGTTGTCACAAGCATTGCTTTGTGTGTTTTAATTTCACATTATATGTAAATGTGAAAATAAATCTATACTAGCAAAACTTAATCTCTTGTGAAGTGCTCCCTGAAGTGCGTGCACCTGCCAACCTCTGCTTAAAGATGTATGTCAATATATGTATGACAGTAACAGAACCTAGCACCGAAGTCTTACAGGTCTTACAAAGTTCAAATTATGGGGAACTCCAGGTTATGAGCCCATTAAGTTTGTGCCAAAAAAGGCCCTTAGGTCAATATTATTACAGAGAATGCTGGGAACCCTACGATATTATTCTCCACTAATGACCAACTACTAAAGCCTGCTCCCACCTGTCCCCAGTTCTCTGCATCAAATTATGAAAAACTTGCATCGTTCTGCAATAACAAAGGAATTTCAATTAGAACCAACCTTACTGCTGAGTGTAGCTCCTCCACATGTGTTGACCCTGTACCTACAGCATTTTTAAAGTGGGTATTTGATGGTATTTTAAGTCATGTCCTGAAGATGATAAATATATCTCAAACAAACTTCTAAACAGCTGTTGTGAAACCCTTACGCAAGAAAGCACACCTGAGGTAGGAATGCACTCATGGATTACAAGCTAATTTCAGTGCAAATCAACTCCTTTCTGTAGGAAAATAATATGCTGGAGGAATTTCAGTCAAGCTTTGGACCAAACCACAGCACTAAAACACAAGAGCAGCATTTGAGTCCAGCCCTGATATCCCCATATTTGTAGGCCTTGCAGGACTATGGAAGAGAGCCACTGCTATGAAATGTGGCTAAAAATCCATTAAAGCCCATGTGAATTGCTCTTTGGGTGTTTACTAGCAGGCACAGTTAATGGCCTTACCATGGTTGCTGGGTTCCAGGTGGTAGAAGGAGCCATCTTGGGTTGCCAGTTGTTTCCACCTGTCAGCTTCTTTTCACCTGGCTGACTCCAGTGAAGATCACTGCAGACAGGTAAAAATGTTAGTCTTATTTTGTATGCAATAGCGGAGACAAGAAGTTACATGCAGCATTCCAAAAATGTTGAGACGCTGTGTAAAACATAAATAAAACAGTGAGTGATAATTTGCTAATCCTTTTCGCCATATACTTTATTGACAACAACAGTATAAAGACAATATAATGTAATAACTTTTTAAGTTTTCCAGGACCGAACAAGAGCGTACCAGCAGGCAGCCACAAACAGACAGCAATATAATCCCTCTGGGTGTTTGTGCACTGTCAATGTACATCTACTGCAAGCGTTTTTGTCACAGGCTCAGACTGCTATAATAAGTGTCCGACAACATTATGCAAAGGATCCAGACATAGATGTCTTTTTGTTAAAAAGTAAGATCCTTTTTGTTTAACCACAAACAGCTGTTATACTAATCTCATCAAAGCCACCAGACTCCATTCACAGAGTCAGTCATTTTCTCATAGTAAAACACACACAGTACCGGGTGTACGTTCACATCTTACTTTGGAATTATTTCACTGGACATTATGACCACAAAAATTTTGAGGTGAGGTTCACTACTTTGTGAAACACATGATTGTATGAAGAATATTACTACATGGGCTTTGATAAGGACCTATGAGCCTGAAATAAAGTTGGATTGCATTGAACAATTGTTGTAAACACAGTTAATTTGCAAATGCCTGATTCTGTTTTTATTTATGATTTACACAGCATCCCAACCGGAATCTGGAATTGGGGTTGGAAATATTACTTGAGAGCACTTACTTCTTTGCTGTGCCATTGCCAATTCCTAGATCTAAAAAGAGACAGAGGCAAAGAAATGAATGCACAGCCCAAAAAAAAACCTCACACAATTTAGACAATATAAAATGTAGAAAAACGTATAAAATTTTCCACTTACTCTACATTTAATGCTAATTTTACACATTTCATATTTATGTTCGTTGTTACTGATACTGTTTGGTCTAAATATCATCTCATCTAATAATCTGCAGCACAATTCAATAGAATATTTGGGGTCATGGTCACAAAAACCACAACAACAAAAAATATAATACATATTATATATGTAGTACACTTAAGAAAAGGTATTAAGTGTATTGTTTGGTGAAATGGAAGTCATCACATATCGACATGTATGATACCAGTGAATAATTTCCAGTGAGAAAATAACCAAAACCAACCAAACTCTGAATCAGTTCATCTGTGAGTCCAAGTAAACACTTTGTAGAATTTGAAGAAACTCCCTCAAGGTGCTTGCACTGCTGCTGCCACGGAGAATACAAATAAAAATAAAAACACAAGGGAACTTACTTCCAACAAGATTGGCCAGTGACGAGTCCAGGTCGTTGGACACCAGTTTGTGGAGCTGTTGGCCATTGGAAGCCATGTCCTGGTTGGGTGAGGATGCCACTGTGGGTTTGAGGATGCCACCTAAAATATCTTAATCAAAGGGGGGCAGGACAAAGGGAGAGGAAGGGAAGGGACGGGAGGGGAGGGTGAGAGTTTGGGGGGCCCAGAACAGGTGAAGACACAATGCAACAGACATAACACAGGAACACACAAAGACAAACACACAACAATACAAAACATGCACAGACGTGGACAGAGAGAAGATGATGAGTGTGGATGAAGCAAGAAGCAGGACTCATGGAAAAAACTGATCAAGCCTTGACACTGTGAGAAGAGTGTGTGTGGAGTTAACTCACCCAGTCATGCATATGCCATGCAAAAAGCCAAGGCCCCAGGGAGTGGGGGGACAAAGGAAAAGAGGGGAAAAATAATGTTGTGAGATCATGAGCAGCAAAGAACCAAGTGAGTAAGAGATCCAATGTGCACAATGCAGCACTTCCAAACACCCATTTATTCTTGCAAAATAAATGATGATACAATGGTGGAATTATCATACACTAATGAGGCAAAGGCTGAAATAGTCTTTAACCTCACACACACTATAACAGTACCGTTAGTAACAGTGTTCATCAAAATTAATTAGTTAATTTAATATGTGCTTTCTTCCAAAATCTGTCTCAGCGGCACATAATGTTAAAAACAGCATAGAGGCCATTACACACAAATTAAGTTGCCAGTAATGGGCTCAATTGTTAGTGATTACATCATCTATTTGAAGTGACATTTAGATTTTAAAATACTATACCAATAGACAGTAAATGCAGAATGTCTAAAACGAAAATTCTACTTTTTTAATCACAGGTCAAACTAGAATGACCACCTTGCAACACGTCAAGTTGCAGTTTATATCCATGTCTCTCCAGACTGGTGTAATAAATGTAGTGAAGACTTTGAAGGAATGTATTTCTTGCAAAACAGAAGCCGTCACAATATTGACATGTATGATTCCAGTGAATCATTTCCAGTGAGAAACGTGCTGTCTTCACTCAGAGACTATTTTCCCAGAGGAGTACAGAGGACTGATAGAGAGCTTCATCACATGGTGCAACAACAATCACCTGAAGCTCAATATCAGCAGAAAAATGTGATTGCTTCACACACATCTTCAACCTGTCAACAGAGAAGATCTATACAATCAGCACAGTTTCAAGGTGAATGCTCAAGATTAGTGACACCAACTCAGTATCTGACCAAACGTGAAATACGTTCATAATCTATTTGCTGGCCTCGGCTGTTGCTGGCACAGAGGCATAAAAGCATCTGAAGTGAACAGTTAGCTTTATTAAGTATGGTGGTTTTCAGTAGTCAAATGCTTTTGTGATTTCAGAGCCCACTTTAAGTTACAATAGTCAATAGGCAAAAAGCATTCTGAACGCGACTTCCACTCAGAAAACACACAACACACAATGAAACCACTTCATTTTCCACACCTGAGCATGCTAATGAGAAACATTTTGATGAGATAAAGCATAAGCAGATATTCAACGCTAAGAAATATGGATGACAGCGCTCTAATGTGCTCAGCAGGATGTTTGAGTAAACGGCTAACCCTCACCAATGTCACTGTCTTGTGGTTATGTTCTCTGGAGGCTATTTGATGGACATAAAATGTCTTTCTTCCATTAAAAAGTCCTTATTGAAACTTTGTAGTGGGTAACACTATCATTTGGATGGTTAATAATAACCAATATACCACATATACAGGCTGACAGTGAAGTAAAAATATCTACAGATTCATTGCTCTTCCTTTGCCAACACGCTCAGAATTGTCTGTAAAATCAGTGAAAAACACTTATTACTGAAAATCTGAAGTGCAAGGGTACCCAACACTGTTTTCTGAAATCCTGGAAAAGCATGGGATGGCCATTGCACATTTTGAGAATATATCTGACAATTAAAAAAGAAAAAAGCAAGCAAGCTGGTAAATATGCCAGTGTATAAAGACATTCTTTAATCTTCCTATTATCTACCTGAGAAGGCTTTCTTCCACCACTTAACCTTTTTGATGCAATAGCTAAAAACAGATTGAAAAAGTGGGCTGATTATGAAATGCAACCATGCACTTCAGGTTCTGCCACTTTTGTGTTGGTTGTTAATATTTCCTCATTTGTTTGTCAAACTAAAGATTGTTCCCTGGCACCAGCAAACTGGAGATTTGCCTTTTTGTCATCCTAAGGAAACCCATTTTCATAGCCTGATGATGCATGAGAGCTTTGTTTGGGATATGTTCAGAAGATTCATCATCCACATAAACCACACACACTGACAAACAAATCAGTCCAGGATTTTGGGTGTCAATAGGCTCAACATGATCCATGGGAAGAAAAAATGTCAATGTGTGTAGGAACGTAACACTTACCTGTTGAATCCAGGTTGTTGGCATTGGTGTTGTTGCCAAATACTGAGTCAAAGTCAACGTTAAGGCCTCGAGAGTTCTGTGGCTGCTGGGATGTTGGGGAGGCTGTAAACCCTGGTGAAGCAAAGACAAAACTATCAGGATCCAGATATTAACGTCGCAACAGCTCTGTTCCTACCAACACAACCACAAGTAGGTTAAAGTAGGATAAAGAAAAACATCAAATATTTGGACGATTCCTTCTTTTAAGAGCGGTCACATGCTAATAAATGCCTTGTTTTTCAGTCGAAAACTATTTAATGAGGCTAGATGCTATATATGCTAGACCAAGCTATTCAACCTTAACAACAATGATGTAGGTGTGTATTTGGTGTAGAGGGAAGTCAGAAGATGCCATGTCATACTGTCAATTTCTCTATCTTGTGTAAGCCCACCATTACATCCACATTGCTGACTAATCAGCCATACCTGGAGGCAGCATCACACTTTTGTAAAGCTGTTCACAAGCCCTTGTAGATAAAACAGTTTACGATTCTTAACTGTCTAAACGTAATGTGCCGTAAAATCCTAGCATTAGGCAACCATCCTCACCACCATAGTTGATTCATGTTAATCAGCTGCAGAATACTTTCAAGACAACTATGCTAAGGCTGCCAATACCACGCTCTTGCTGGTTCTGAAGAACTCTCAAGCTCTGACAAGTAAGTGATTAAACAATTGATCAACAGATGAATAATCAGCAACTATCTTCATAGCTGATTCATAGCTGGCATTTTTGTTAAGCAAAAAAAAAAAAAAAACCATATAAAACACACTGGCTCCACCTTTCCCAATCTGAAGACATGCTGGTTTAGTTTTCCATGTGACATTTAACTTAAGATTGGTTTTCCTACTGTTTCACCTAAAGACGTTACCATGGACTTTCAGAAATTGTGATGGGCATTTTTCACTGCTTTGGTGTTATAGATGATTGAGAAAATATATTAAAATGACATATGACATATAAAATACTCATTATTTGCTGCCGTAAGGTGCTCACACAAAACCTGACATTTACCATCTGCCTTTTAAATCATAGGCACATTTTTCAGTCACATTCAGCTGTAGCTATACTGTAAAAGGATGAAGAAAAACAAAAAACAAAAAAGGGTACATCAGGTATACTGGGTTGGATTTCTGAGTAGGACTTGTAAACCTGTGATCAACCTTGGTTTACCTACCTCTGAATAGACCAGCTATGGCAGGGGGCTCAGATTGGAAGAGAGGAGTGGTGTTGTAAGGGCTTGGCCCACAGAAGGAGTCTGACACACAGCAACAACAGCAGACGGGCAAAGAACAAGAGAAAGAAAGAAGAGGGAGGAGGAGGGGAGAAGATTATGAAGACCAGAAAAAACAGAACAGTGAAAGAGCAGCAAGGAAGCTCAGCAACTGTGGGAATGGCTTTTTAACGGAGAATAACAAAGATCAGGATTTGCAGGACAAAAGCAGAGGAAGCCGGCACTCATCACATGGCTAGACTAAATACAGGGCAAAATTAAGGGAAGCACTCAACTAGTGGCTAACCACAAAACAATGCAGGCTCACACACATTGGCTTGGAGGAAGCAGGGAAGGTGGCATGTTCAGCAGGAACACTCGGTGTAACACTCAAGCCAGCTCTGCTCATGACAACTCACAAACGTTACACATTTCACTACTCTCATGTAAGCAATCCAGCAGCCAGACAGTTGTCCACCATAATACCTGTGACAAATGTCTCTATCTGTGCAGCAGTATCAAGATCAGATGCCAGGGAGGAGCTTGAGTCAAAAAAGGGATTGTAATGATCTAGAGAAAAACAGAAATGCTGCTGATAAAGAAGGACATCCATGCATCAAAGGGTTCTGGGCTTTGAAATACAAACAGAAAAACAAAAAGCAAATAAAAGATTAAACAGCCTAAATCAAAGAATGCTACGAGCTGACAAAACAAACATCAAGAACTGGGCCCGATTGTGGAAGGAAACAAATATTTGGAGAGGGGCAGCAGATGTTTGATGGATGCAAAGTGTCGAGAAACAGTATGTTCTGACCAGTGACCCTGAATCCCTTCAGGCATTTCCTCCATTTCTTTCCCTACTGCTCTGAAATACTCGGTTATATATCCACTCAATACCCAATCCACATTACAATGAGTTGAAATCATCAGCCAGCATGATGTTATGAGACTTCTTACATCAGTATGACACATTACTGTAACATGTTGTGTGGACATGAAATGACTAAAAGAAAAGAGAGGATGCAGCAAATCAATCCCACCGAACACTTCATGAATAGGTGTCCTAGAGGACAGGCTGCCAGCGTCCGAGGACGCCGTGGACAGGTGGACAGCATCAACAACAGGTAGTGTGAGGAAAGGGTTTGACATTGGAGGGGATTCCTCCACGGCTTCTGCAGCAGAGGTGAAAGGATCTGAGTGGGCAGAGGGGGAGAAAAGGATGGCAAAGAAAAAAAGAAGGAACAGAGAGATTATGGTGGAGAGGAGGGTGAGGAAAGTTAAAAAGAGAAGTTAAATAAGTGCATGCAAAATGACGTGCAGGGGGAAATGTGAGTGATGCAAGTGAGAAGGATTAAAACAGTGTTTGAGATACAGCTACAGGCTGCTATTGTGCATTTTATTGCACTGTTCTTATTGCCCAAAATTTCTGGCCTAATGACCAACTTTATCACAACCACTTTGAATAGTCTACAGGATTCATTACCAGAACGGTCAGAGTACAGCACAGGGGCTGATACCCAAAGACATCTGTGCAAACAATGAAACCACTGTGTATGATGTTTGTGTTAAATATGTGTGCCAGCGACTATGTATGGTAACACTTCCAGATGCTGTAATTATATAGCACTTTCAAGGCCACAAACAACACACTCTAAAACTTATTACCTTGGCCCACATTTAAAATATGAATGTCAGGCCTGAATTACAAAAAAATCCAATGTACCTTAACTTGTATTTTGGATATGTTTTCCCAAATACAATAAATAACAAAACTAAATAAAAAATGAATGAGTATATGTGGCATAATTTAAAACTACACTTGAAGTCTACTCACTACTATCTTTAATTACACACAAACACCGCTGTCTTTGGTGCCAAACATGTTATTTACATACCTTCTGATATGAAACTGGAGTGAAAAGCACACAACATTATGAAGAGATATGAGATAAGGTTGCAACAGCAACCTGGCCCTCTGCAAGTCAATATCATGCTCCTAAGATTTTTTTTTTCTTTTCTTTTTTTTTTTTTTTTTTAACAGGAAAACAGTGCAAAGTCCAAGTTGTATACAAACCAGTTTCACATACAAATCAAGTATCAGTAGCAAGTTCCATCATTTACTTCAAGTATAGCCCTTCGAGTATATGCCTCTGGCAAACAAAGTGCTCTACAGGACTTGGAAGTAAATGTGTGACTTTTTCATTTTTAATATTCAAATAAAATCTGACAAGCAAACTGCTGTTTCAGCTTGAGTTAATCTTAGCAAATAGACACCCATTCACATATACATGACCTGAGAATATACTGTGAATTCAGTACATATGGTGTTTGCAGAGCCAGTGGGGCTTGTTGATGTTTAACAGAAAACACCAACTACAGGTCAAAATACACTGTATGGCCAACACTGCAAAAAAAAGCCACCAATTAACATAAGCTCCAGTACTGGGTTTTTAATAGTTTCCATTAATAATACTTAAGTTTTGTATTCTCAGCTTGTCTTTAATTCCATTCTTCTGTGTTCATATAATGTGTATATGATGTAATTTGAATGATAAAAAGTAAACCTCAATCCTTTCTTTTGCAAAGATAAATAAATTCTAAGGAGACTAAATTTGTATAGTGAGGGGAATGTTTGAGGGATGTGTATGTGTGTTTGTAAATGTGGTGGCAGTGTGGACTGAAGAGCTGCCAAGCTGAGCGGCACTCTCACCTCCCCATGTGTTGGTGGTGGAGACAGGCAGTGGCTGCTGGAACGCCGGCTGCAGGTCCAGCAGGTCGTTGGCTGCCTTAGAGTTGCTGCAGGAAGCAAGCAGGACAACAAGGGCATGGACAGTAAATCAGTCACTCATTGACAAAACATTAAGTTCACTCCTCAGTTCCAAGGTTGCTATTTGAAGAAGAAAAACATGACTGCTGTTTTGTCCTCTGCAAGTGAATCTACAGATTATTTCTTATTTCTGTGCACAAATTCTGGTGTAAAATCGTTGACAGTGTTATGGTAACATGTAATGTTGGCCCCATTTGAAGTATTGTAGTTTATATTGTATTTTCTTGTGCATCATCTAACGCTATCAGTACTGCTGCTGCAGTGTCCCAGTTTCTAAACAGGGATCAAAGTTTCATCTAATCTCAGAGAACTGAGAACCTGTGAAACCATTTTGAAATGCTTTGTAACAACCATCTAGTTGCACTTAAGTAATCCTTCCAACTCCATTAATCAACATCAGTCTACAACCTCTGAGCTGTAAAAGCACAGAAAACTTCAACACACAAAACACAAAATGGATTTAAGTCAGTTCAGTCAGTTTAAATCAGTCTTTACATTTCCGAACTTTTATTTATGCCATTGAATAAATGGAATGATCTGATCTGCATTCATCTCTGGCTCTGAAACATGAGCAAAAGAGTATCTGGTCTAGGAAGTAATTCATTAAAGAATTGAAAAAGTGGATGATCTAAATATGTTCATCTGCATCTGAATATTCAAGCATTAGCATTTTGAGAAGCCATGAAATCGGGTAAGTGCTGTGGCCTCACCTGTTGGTGGAGCTGGGGGTGGAGAAGAGGTCAATAGCAGGGGCTGAGTTGATGGTCCCGCCAGCTGTGGAGACAGGGGAAGAGTCTGTGGTCGCTATTCCAGGATTCTTCTGGAGCTCTTTCAGACGCTGCTCCTACAATAATTAGGAGCCTCGTGTTAGCGACACAGAGGCTAATGTGTATTCAACTACTCAGCATGATTATAGTCGAAATCATTTCTTCAACATCAAGCATTTTGCTTTAATCTGGCACATCAAAATAGAGATGGACAGCAAATACGGGGAGAGTGCTAAGGGGGTGACATACAGCAAAGGTCGAACCAGAGATGTCAGAATCACACATCTCAAACCACTAAACCACAGGAATGCCGGACTACTCAAAATCTGTAACAACCGTTATGGCTATGCATTTAATATTATCACTAGAATGGAGTCCTAATGACACGACAGGCTAGACTAAGCTAAAAGTGATGTTGGTGAGTGAAGAACATGTACTTTTAGTGCTTTTAGGCGAGCCTGCTCTTCTTCCAGGGCTGCCTGTTTTTCCCTCTCGTCCACTTTGGTGAAAGATATGCCGGTGTTGGCCAGGGAGGAGACAGCATTGGAGAGGGTGCTAGCCCTGAATCAAGGGACAGACAGAAAACAGTGACTCACCAAGAACCATTTCAGGGCTAATGAAGAAGTGTCTGTAGTGTCACATTTTATTGGTGTTCTGAATCGTCACACATAAATTAATATTTTAACTCTCTTTAACTCTATTTTTTTTTTATCTATCTACTGCTGACAAAAAATCTGTCCAATGCTATCCAGTTGCTTAAAGAAATATGAACCTCTGCTCTGAGTCTGAATGGCAGGGAGCCAGATCCATTGAACAGATATGAAGCAGACCTACCTGCTGGCTGCTGTTGAGTCTTTGACTTTCTTTCCCTCTAAAGAGGCCAAGTGCTGCTCCAGGGCATCCAGCAGGCTGCTGGGGGCCTAGTGTGAATGCCATTGACACACATTAAGTTTCAAAGATGGAGCAAAGCCTTATACAAGATGTCCTCTGAAGAAAAAAAAAAACACTGAAGCATGCCAAGTTATTGCCAAGAGTCCACAAACAGAGCTACTCTCAAATACAGAGACACAGAGAGAAAAGGTTCAGATACTTACACAAACTGTAAACTGAGAACAAAGAGATAGAAGGAAGGGAAAAATACAGAAAATAAAGGTGGTAACAGTCAAGATATTAGGAAAACCTTTGGGTGAAAGCTGTCTGATTCTGGTTTACTTGCTACTTACAAAGCTCTACTAATTACATAATGAGCCTCAAAATAAATGCATTTTGTGTATAATGCACCACTTCGGCAGGTCACTGGTCTGTGTAAGATGGACTGGTCATAGCCCAAGCTAAAACCCTTGATTCACACCTTTATTTGCTGTATGACGTGCAAGGTCAGGAGTGCGTGTGAGTTGAAGGTGTTTGGAGGTGCTATTGTGGGCACATGCACTGCCTGCCTAGCACAGCACTTGGTGTCAAAAAATGGCAGGCCTGAAGCTGCAGGAGGTTAGCAGCCTGTGAAAAGATAATAATAGCCAAATTTTGGAAGTTCTAATGGAGGTCACTAAAGCTATTTTAGCACTGTGGAATAACACTGTGTCAATATACTTCACACTGTAAATCAAATGCTGCACGACAGCATATTGTTAAAAAAGCATGACAGTTTTGATCTTACCAAGTTAGCAAGAGTTTGTCCAATAAATAAAGTTTTGTTGCAATGGTTTCTGTGACAGCTCACGAACTGAGACTCACATGATGCAGACAAGCACCTAACAGTGGGTCTAGTTGTGTTCCTGTGCTACTGGATAGACAAGATATAAATAAATAAATAAATAAAATAATCACATATTTCACCTCCACTGTTGGTAACTGCTTACAGTAAGAATAAGTTGAAAAGTTCCTAAAAATCTGAGTACCAGGCAGAGCAATCATTAAGTCAGTCGGTACTGATCAACAACCTTATGAACATCACACAGATTTGTGTTATGCCACAGAAAATAAGTTCTTGAATTCCTGATACACTAAAGAGGTCAGCTCATCCAAATCTGGGACTTGCATGCAGATAGTTTTGTTATTTCTCAAGGCTGTGATATGCTAACTTGTTCAAGCTGGGACCCAGACACACTGGAGGTGAGTGAAGTTTCATTAATGGTGCCCAAAGCACTGGAAAACTCAACAGTACAAGTATTTTTTTCTATTCTTCAAATAAACTGCACACACCTCCAGTGCACTGGGGTTGGGACTGAATTCTCAGTGGTGGATACCTTACAACCTCAGCACATAAAACAGAAACTACAACCATGGCTGGAAGCCAGTTGACAAATAGTTTTTCTTATGATTGGGTCAACTAATAACCACAGTATTTCACCACTGCTAGCACATTATATAGGGGCAGGCAGCAGATGTATTTACTTGTCACTCAAATGAGAATCTGAGTGTCATTTAAAGCAGGTGCTACTGCACACTGACAGTATTCCTCATCTCAAACATTATTCTATGATTTGCCACAGAAAAGCATATTTGTGTGTTGTTACATAGCAAATACATGCATGTTACACTGTATGTATAGTCTATGAATTTACAGTGGCATGAAAAAGTTTGGGTAACCTCGGTCAAAAATTCTGTGGCTGTGAGTGGCTAAGTGAGTAAAAGATGACCTGATGAAGTTAAAGATGATATATTTCTTTAATATTTTAAGTAAGATTGCTTTTTTTATTTCAATCTTTTACAGTTTCAAAATAAGAAAAGGGAAAAGGACCAGAATTGCGATTTTGAGGTTTGTTTACAATCATTATCTTGTGTAGAAGCCATCCTCTTTTCATCCTTAGCCATGTTTTTTTTTTTTTTTTTTTTACAGACAGCTACCTGAAAACACTTCGATATCTTCCTATAGATGGCCTTCTCCTGCTTTGTGGGCATCACTAGTGTTCATTTTCAGAGTGCTAGACAGCTGGCCTTGCGTAAGGATGACTGTGAATAAGCCATAGCACTATCAAGCTAATTAAGGTCAGACACCTTGGTAAAAGCTATCAAGTGCTCAAATCTCTTAGGGTGCCCAAACTTTTGCAAGGTGCTCCTTTCCCTTCCCCCCCCCCAATCTAAAATTGTATTTTATCTTGCTTAAAATGGTGCCAAGGATGTTTCATCTTTCACTTGTGGGGATCAGTCCATCTACTACTCACAGCAATAGAAATTTTGACCAAATGCCACTTGCCACTGTATACACATTAGAGAAATAATGTTAAATCTACTATTAATTCCCCCAAAGTTGGTCATTCTCCTCCTTTTAAATAAGCAAAGCCAGCAAAGAGATGAGGGATAAAGTAACTGCAAAGATGCCAAATGGTCTTCTTTGGTTAGAATCTGCATCTGGGCTTACCTGAGACAGATCTGGGATGTCCCCTCGATCAATCCCCACTTGCTGCAGGAAGAGAACAAGGACCATCAGAATTTGGATGTAAAAAAACACAACCAACCCATTTAAATGATCCCAGGCCCTGCTGTAATTACTGATTGGCTGAAATGGGGTCCTGACTTACCTCTGCAACTTTAAGGAACTCTGAGATTCTTGTCATTCGTGTAAGGAATTTCTTGTAGATGTCAAGTCCTTCTTTGCATTGGACTTTTTTCATGTCAAAGTATTTCTCTGTTAACAGAACAAGAAAATAAGCACACCAAAATATTATGACAAACACAGTTTTTAAGTTCATACTTTCATACCCATAGGGTATATAAACCCAACTGTCAGTCTCAGCAGACATGGACAATATTAACATGAGCAAAATGTTATGGTTTTTATCCTTTTTCCAAAAAAGACAATATTCCTGCTAAGATGTCTACATAGCTAATAGAAATGAATATTACACTAATATTCCCACATACATGCAGCTTTGCATAATAAGACTAACGAGCACACCACTCCTCTTTCAGTTGTTAAACCAGCTTCTTGAAAAGGTTGCCGTATTTGTGGATATCCAAAAACCTGTTGATATCCAAGTCTTTCATAGTGTTTAAAAGTAGGTGTGTTTCTCCTGACGACCAGATATGTGGGCCGTTTTTTTTGCATGCATTTCTAGCCTCGCTGTGCAAACTGCTGGCCAGGCAACACACAGAGCTGAACATAAATAGGCAGAAGGCCACACCAATATTTTGTGAGATTTGTATAGAAAATACTGAAGTAAGTCCTATTATATCTACATCTTAGCAGTCCTTCAAATATACATAAATAGATACATTTTATAGTGATCAACCGTGATAAACTTTGGACATTTTTTACTCAATGTGGATAAATCTAACAGCAGAAATCACAGAGCAGAAATAAATGTGACAGCAGCCAGTCAGTCTGCTGCCTCCATGCTCTCTGTGTCACTGCCTGTTTGTACAAGGGTGGGGCTGAACTCCTCCACACACACAATGGACTGCAGTTTAACTTCAGAGTAGAGTCCACAGTGCAGGGAACGAAACAGACTTTAGAAGATATTTCAGTGGAATGAAAGACAACAATGCTCACGGCTCTTCATCTATAAGTGCAACAAAATGGAAAGTGTACGATCAGTTTATCAAACGCCTGTTAAACAAAGCGAACAGAAACTGGCAGAAATTTGATGTCTTTGGCCACTCTGCCTACAGTAACTTGTTGGCCCCTCTTCATCCACACAGAGCTCGTTATGCTTAAGTATTGCAAGTGACCTTGCATTATCCTCCAAAGCTGAGGAAAAAGGTAACATGGCTTCAAATATATGCAAGTGGTTTGGATATCTGAAGAGCCACAATCAAGTGCAGATTAAGATCTATTACTAAATACACCATTGGTCGGTGCCAGCCAAGAAGGGAAACACAACTAATTTTGACCATCACCTGTAAAGGTACCATACCAGCAACCACACCATTATTTTAGTGAATTACAAAGGCAAGCTAACTGGTATTGTTAAGGCAGATAAAGCATGTTAGCAAAGTAAATGTTTCAGATATTATTCAATACATTATTTTATCACAGAATAAACTCTAAACCACGCCATGTTTGCACAGTTTAATGCTTACATTATGTTATTCTATGTTCTATTCAGGCTCCAGTCATTATCAGGATGCTCTCAGACTAGAAGCATTATCAAATTATATATTGTGATAAATACAGATATTGATCAATATGGAAACAATCACTGTGATCATATTTTGTGCCTGATCACCGAGCTGTAGTTTTTCCTGTTTCATGGTCTGAAAACGAGGAATAATGATAATTGTTTTTTTTTTTTTTGTCTACGATAAGACAACGCCATAGTGGGCAGCGTTGCCTGGCAGAAGCTGAACAATGCATGCTCATCATGATAAAATGGGAGAGGATAGCTTGCTGCATATTAATTTTAGGCTTTGGTCAGAAAAGAATTCATGAGGTCTGCAGGGAAATACTTTGCAACGGCCCCCTATAAACATTCTTTGAAATAGGTCTGTTAGAGGTCTGTAGTTCCAGGGAGCCATCAGTTTTCTAGTCCTCCATTTCTCTGTTAATTAAAGACTTACACGAACTGTGCTGAAATGCTAACAAGCATTCCCTAAGCATATCCTTGCTTTCAACAATGAATGCAAAGATTTAATAACTGAAAGGATGTCTGAAGGATTTCATTTTGTCTTTCACCCCATGGCCACTGTCCCTCATTATTTGACCCTTTCGCTCATAATGCACAGGGACAGTAAGGAAAAGCCGACAGTCCAAATAGCGAAATTGCAAGGCAATGCCAACACAAAAGCTTGCTTTTACCCAGGAGGTTGATTATGCCCTCATTGTATGCTGCAAACAGTCGGATCGCATCTTTGAACAGAAGCATGAAGGCTGCATTGATCACGCCATTGGTCAGTTCATTGGCATTGACCTGGAGGAAAGGTGGAAGTGTTGAGAAAAATTTGTTTTAAGTTTAGAGACAACCATTTTGAAAAGGCTCAAAAAAACGCAAATTATACATAATATATGGAAGTGTCAGCAACTGATTTAGAAGCCAACCAGTGTAGCCAATACTGAGCACTCACATTGAAATCGAGTAACACATCCATCTGATTTTGGATGATAGGGATGGTCTTGAGGAGTTTCTCTGTGTTCATGGTTCTCATCACCCCATCAGATCTGTGGAAAGAAAGGGAAAAAGAATGCTTTGAAAAACGTATCTATTACAGATATATTTGAGCCTGCTGACACCAATGGAAACAGGCTTTCTAGTTTTGAGTGCTCATTATTTGAGGATGTTATACTGAAAGTGGACATGGCTGATCCTTATGAAGTCACTGACTCAACACAAAAACATATGCATCAATGAATACATCTCTCCTTGCAGTGTAGTACTTCACAATGTCTGAGCTGACACTGCAATGTATACATGTGCAACAGTCCCACTCGATAAATAACTATAGTTACACTGCAACAGATGCAAATAATCAGTCAAATAAAGGTCCACTGTGCCCAGGGCCATCATAGAAGATGGAAAAAGTAGAATTACTGCCTCACAAGACTTTGAAGGAATTTAATAAAAGGTATTCAGTTTAACGTTTGGCGAAATGGAATTTATCGCAAAATATGCTTCGATGTGAAATGTGAAATACGTCTTCCCGTTTTCCAGGGGAGTCCAGAGGACTGATAGAGAGCTTCATCACATGGTGCAACAACAATCACCTGAAGCTCAAAATCGGCAGAACCTTCGTGTTTGTGGTGGATTACAGTGCTTAAAATATGGATGGTGCTGCAAAGCTACAAATTCTATAACATGGATCCTTCACACACATCTTCAACCCAGCAGCACAGAAGATCTCTACAATCAGCACAGTTTCAAGGTGAACCGTCACGATTAGTGTCACCAATTCAGTAACTGACCGAATGTCAAATATGGTCACAACCTCCCCTTCTGTTCCTGAGTTATGGTGTTGAGTAACCCACTATGAAGTCACAGTGAAGTTGACCTTTGGGATATAAAATGTCATCGCATCCTCATTTCATACTATGAGACATGTAAGTGACATTTTGTCATAATTATTGAGTTATGGCCAAAAATATGTTGTAACTGGTCACAGTAAGCTTTGACCACCAAAATCGAATCAGTTTGTCATCGAGTCCAAATGAACATTTGTGCCAAATTTGAAGAAATTCTCTGTGATGCCACATTCACAAGAATGGTACAGACAGACATACATATAGGCAAACGAACGGACAACTCAAAAACATAATGCCTCTGGTCCCAGCTATCGCCGGTGTGCAGGCATTAAAAAATATCCATCAAAAATGAAACTTTTAGCTGACAGAAAAACAAACATTTTACCTACCATATTTTTACAACGATGAAGTGAAGCAAAAACAGGACTTTTTTCATCAGATATCTGCATATATCTGATGAGCTTATGCAACTTTTCTAAAAGCTGTCACAATGTATTTTGCAGGAAACAGAACTAGTGAAACGTTATCTTTCGGTATCATTCAGAAGATACCCTTCCAAGTTTTTGTAACAAGAACACTGAGATTTGTGGCTCAGGCTGAAGTCAACACTAACATCCCAGTCAGTTACAGTGAATGCTAAGAAGTGAAAAATTAATCTGCTTACCCTCTTTTCACTTTAGTGAAGTCAAAAGCGACTTGTCTGTAGGACACAGCCTTCTCATTCAGGTAGCGGCTATACCTTCTTATGAACGTTGACATATCATAACCTACATTAAAAACAAAAAAAGTGAGGGGGTGATGATAAATGTCATGACACAGATGAAGCTTACTGCTGCACAATGTGTAGTGTTTATACCTTGTAAGCCACTTTTGTCCAAAAAATTGCTGAGGTTGAATAGCGTGTTCCTTGAAGCCAGATATTGTATAAATCTCTGCAAGAAAGAAAATGTATGAGGAACTCTGTATGTTTGCACAAGTAGTGTTTATCATATGTGGGGCCTTCGAGACAGCTCACTTGTGCAATGAACAACTGTACTTGTGGGCATGTCCCATTTAATGCACTACTAAATACAATGGTACACTTTATTAACAGACTCATACCATATGTCAACATACCGCATGCAGTCAATGGATTTATCAGATTGGTCATTTAACAACAATCCTGTATAATATTTACACCCAGTTCAGCAAAGGTGGAGAGCAGTTATTACTTAAGTCCTGACCTCATTGCCGTAGACCATCAGATGGTGCGTGGTGGTGAGGGACTTGAAGACAACCACCCAGCTGGTGTTGGTGGTCCTCTCAAACAGTGTGTCAGCCAGCTGAGGGATGTTCACATTCATCTCGTTTGTGCACTGAATCAAATCTGATGGAGGAGAAGGAGAAGGAGAAAGAGAGGAAGGGTCGAGTCACACGGGTTTGCTGTTCAGTGAAAGCACATATTTTCTCCACGCAGCTTGCGCATTTTCTTTTATCTGTTCCTTCCCTTAACAGTGTGCTGACCAGAATCAATAAAATACTGGAGGACAGCAACAGAATGCTGGTGAGTCAGAGTGCAGGTAAATAGAGACTTTCAGGACAAACAGTTCTGGAAAGTTATGGTACAGGAATATCTGACAAGCTTTCTGGAAGAGGATGGTCTCATAATCATGACCCAGGAGGACATGATAACAAAAGTGACAACTGTTTTTGGCACTGGGAAGTGAGGCTTTACTTCAGAAAGAGACACTGAGAGTGTATTTAACTCTGTTACTGAGAAAACACCCTGCATTATCTTGAAAACACAAGTCGTGTTACCCATGACCTTTCCTTACTATTCACATGCATATCCACAAAAGTGGCCATACCTCTGATAGGGCAGAGATCCTTAAAATAGATGCCATGGCAATGCGCCACAACCATCTGCCCTCAGGTGAAAGCAAATGCCTCCTGGTTCCTCTTTACATGAAAGCCATGGGACTGATCAATGAAGCCAGACCTCACCAGTCTGCTAATATATCTTTGTACACAGAGCCCTCTCTCAGTGCTGTGTGCCCATTCTTTACTGCACATCTCGCACTTGAACTTGATAGCAGCCTATGATGCCACAATTTTTGATCTTTTACACTAAGTGATAACATTGTAAATACGTGAGGTAGGTAAAAACATACTCAATGTAAAATATTTATTATGTGGTTACCTTTTAGTATATCTTCATACTGTTTGATATTCTATATTGGGATAATCATCCCAGATTTTAGAGATCACGCTAAGATGAAAATGAGTAGTGTTGGTCTTTCACTAATCAATCCCCAGACCCTCCAGGTCTGATACCAGGCTCCTCCAGTCTACATGTCCATGTGTCCTTGGGCAAGATATTGAGCCCCAAACTGATACTGAACTGTACTATACTGTGTGAGTGAGTGTGAATGGGTGAATGTGGCGTGTGCTGTAAATGTACTGTCATCTGATTTCTACAGTCCCAGGACATGTAATCAAATATGACCACATTGTACCACAGACACCAAAGGATTGTCTTGATTTTGTCTGCTTCCAGAAAAATCACATGACAGAATAACTCTTGAGAATGATGCCAGTTATCCAATATTCATACACATCAGATGCAAAAAAGAGGCTTGGCAGACAATGTAAATAAATATTTAAGTGAATTTCACATTTAAGGGGAAATGAATGATCCTCTCCAGACATTACGGATTCCTCAAGATGTTAAGCTGTTCCACTTTCATGCCCCCGTTTGGTTTTATTAACTGTGTTTTATTGACTGTGGTAATTGGAAAAATTTAACCTTCAAAGAGGATGCCAAAATGGACTTTGTTTTTAAGTTAATTAATTATGCTTTTACGTTTTAAGTAACATACTGTACATAATAAATGACAAGAATCGTTCCAACCATTTCACTTTATGAAACCACATCAATGAAACAATTGAAATATTTTGTTTAAGTTAATAGTTAACATAAACTGTTGTGTAGGAGGTGGCTGTGCTACCCATTGAGGCCTGTTTACATGGGTGGTCTATGAATCCTCCTCAGTGTTTGCTGAAAGCCACACAAAAGGCTTTTTGCTTTTTGCATACACAATAGGCCACCCATGTGACAACAAAAGCCTTTTCAGATGTAACTGAAATGGCTGTGGAGAGTACACACTCACCAGCAACTTTCTCCACTGGTGTTCCTGAAATTTGTTTTGTATAAGGACGAATCACAATAACCCGCGACTCTTGCTCATCAGACTGACAGATTATAATACTCGCTACTGGACGCATCAAGCATACAATAAAATGAGAGTTGCAACTGGAAAAGTCTTCTTTTGTACAGACAGAGCAGGTCAAACTGATATGTGGAATCTATCTGAAGTTGTCCTATTCCTGCCAGCAGCTGACCTTCTGTTGTAAGTGTTCGGTCTCACACATGCTGATTTTAAAATGATTTGAATTAAAAGAGAAGAATTTCATTCTTAAAAAACAAACAAAAAAGAGACAAAGAAACAACTGAAACAAGTGCTGAGTGAAGTCACTTTTAAATTGTTTTAAGTAAGTCAGTTGTTAAGAATAGTAACTGTCTCTAGTAACGTGAATTTTCTGTACAAAGCTCAGATCAGCACTCAATTCTTAAAATCTTAAAAAAATTGTGAAGAAAGACATTAGGTAAAAAGCCACATTCAGAAAATAGCATTCAACAAAAAGAAATGCATGATGAATAGTTATGAACAGCACTAATGATATAGTAATGATAATAATGAATTGCTTCTTCAGTCCTACAAAGAAGCAATGACACAAGTTCAGTCATTTCTACTGAAAATCACCAGTTAAAACACTGCTAGATAAATCTGGAACAGTTCGTAATATGTATGAAAATATATATGAAAAGTACAACAAACTGCTAATTGAAGCCAGTGTGAAAGGCATGCTTTGATTTAAAGATCTGTTTTATCTGCTGAACAAGTTCAACAAGCATCACCCTCAAAGGAAGAGCTCCACTTTACATTAGTGAATACAGTGTTGAGAACAGTGGCTTGTCTCTTCTACGTCTGTCCCCATCTCTCATAATTGTCTCTGCTGCTAAATGTCACTGACAGGGTTAAGCTACCTTGTGGTATTCTGAGAATGTGTCAAAGCAACCATTGCCCCTCCCTGTTTGTGAAATAGCCAATGTGTGGAATTTATTCGAAACCCACTGACTTCCCTAAAATGTATTGTTACGGAAACAGAACTTAAATTGTTAAAAGCCTAAGCAAAATTTTCAGAGACACTGACACAGCTCTTGGCAAATATTACCCTTAAAGTCTTCTGTCAGCAAAATTCCTGAGACACAGTGTGCCAGATGAGACAAAAGGACATTATTTCCTGCTCTTTATATGTTGAGTTGGCCCCTATAATCACACATGAAATGTCACTAAATGGACTGTAACAAGAAGCTCATAGAACCCACACACAATCTGTGGGCTGGATTGGCCTGGTCATTCTATCTGGCCAGCAGGCTCATTTTAGCTGTACATTTTTTAAGACCTGCTAGCAGTCCTCACCACAACAGATCTGCATAACAAATCAAACACACTTCTGTACCATGGAAGGTCCACTTGCAGAGAAGCATTAGCCTCTAATTGTAAATTACACTTGCTTTTCCTTGTGACCCAGATCTAAACTGCAGTTAGTGCCCTCTCTCTTTTTCTCTGGTCTGAAAATCTGTTAATGTCAACACACTCATTAGGGGTGGTTCTGTATACCGGTTTTGTCACAAATGTTTTAGCCTATCAAAAATAATGTGCTTTACTGTACCTGCAATGACATGCAGGTAGAGGGATAGGCATGATCTCATAGAACTGGAGTTACATCAAGTAACTATTTTCTTCACTATAGTGTCAACATCTGTAACACCAATTTCTAGATTGTTGACAGAATAGCAGCACATTTAATCAACCTTAGGGCAGGAAAGCTCATGGTTGGCTGCATCTTGGTGACCATTTTGAGCTCAACCAATATCTCAGAAGGTCTACAAAACATGACATAAAAAAGTCAAAGTCAAACAGGGTAGCTGGTAGAACTCAAACAAGAGCTAAGTTGTAAGATGCGGGGTTCTCTGATTTGGGAAGGTTTGTGCACATGGAGGATTTTCAGGAGGGGTAGCACGTCAGGGTGGGGGATTCAAGTTGCTCCGTGAAGATGGCTGCATTTTTAGATGGAGCTGACTGACAGTGTACTCAGAAGATGAGAGAGAAAACGATGTGTACACTCTTTCACAAAAAGGAGATAAGTGTTAATATTTAAATATTTGCACTGGATTTCTTGGACAACACACACAAAACAGCTAAGTTGTATGTGGCATGAAACTGCATTCTGTTTAGATTCTAATGTATTTATGTTAATAAATGATGAGACATCCCTACTATCATTCTTTCTCTCCTGCTACAACCACTGTTTTAAAAAGTTTGCTGCTAAATTCAGACAAGTGGTTCAGTGGTGATTAGCTGGTTTGAGTGCGAAAAAAATGAAATGTGAATATTTTCTGGTTTAGTCCTCTTGACAGTTAACTCAATATCTTTGGGTTGTGGCCAGAACAGATTTGAGGACATTATTTTGGGCTTTGGGAATTCTGATTCTGACATTTCACACACAAAACAATGAATCCATTCATCGATAAACTAATAAACAAATTAAATGACAATAAAAATAATTGTTACTTGCAGCCTGAATAATAATAATGCACTCTGATATAACAGTGCTGCAGTTAACAGCGCTCACATTCATTAGTAGTGAATTGATTCAGTTTACCATTCACCAAAAAGGGGAGCATATTAAATAAACATGCTCTTTTCACATGTTCATGCACAACCCTGCACATCATTTATATACTGGGACTCCCAATCAACTTCCCCTGCATGAACTTTTACTGGCCCCAGGACATGGGTTATGTCGGACCTGGCATTAAGAGTCAGATTTAATAGGTTGTACAGTGTCTCACATGCATCTGCTAAATAGGAAGCTTTAAACACAACAAACATCATATAAATTTAGTTCAAAAAGATCACCACATACCAGAGGCAAAGCTTTTCATGTTCAAGGCTGCAAATGCAAAATATACAAGCCGCCAGAGAGGAGAGGCTATACAAGGACACACTGACTTTTAATTAGTGATCTGTGGTACACATTGCTGCTTTATGACTAAGTAGTCACCACTTTAATTTAAGCTTTTACTTGAGTAGCTTTGCTAAATGTGTGTACTTCCTATTTGGATAACGCCCAAGCAATTCTCAATTAGATGTATCAAAGTTTTTAAATGACGTGGAATTTCAAGATAATGTCATTACAACATGTCTGGGATGCTGCGGGCCAAGTGTGGTCACTGGAATCCTGCATGCTTGTAATCAGCAACATAATTGCCAGGAAATGCATCAAAAGTATCCCAGTCAATCTCACATTTGATAAGTTCAGCTCCCCTGTGCTCTGGGAAGGGGCTGGGTTATGTAATGACTTCCTGTTGGCTGTTTACCCTTGGCAATCCAGTTCACTTTAGGAACTAGAGGAACACTTCCTGCTTCAGGAAATGTCTGATGTGGGATAAAGTGTACATGGGGCCCTTAAAACTTTACACACACGTGTAAAATTCAGATACTTTGTGATGTTTGATTGGAGAGCGAGCGAGCAGGAGTCAGGACAGAGGTGTGTGTGATAGGGTACAGGTTACCTATGCTCCGCTTTACAGATAGGCCAGTGGCACAGCACTTTCTGGTAATAAGATTGTGATGAAACATTCTGTGTCAGAGACATATTGTACAAAATAGAAAAACTTAAGTTTAACACCAATAGCCAAGAAGTTGGCAAAAGGCATGTCTCTCTTGTTGACAAAGACTTGTTCACTACGTAACTGTGGTCTCTGCTGGACTACAGAAGCAAGAACGTCACAGTAGCTAGTTTGAGTTGTGCTATTGAATCTCACAGGCCTTGCAGAGTCACAGCGGACTCGACTCCATTCAGCTCAGCAGGTGGACAAGGCATCAGCACTCTTTTTAAGGGCCGTCACTTGATGCCACTGCGGTCACATGCCCCTTATACAGCTCTACATTCAGTGTGGGGAGAGTGAAGTCATGGGGAAGGACCTCTGGGAGCATGCAAAGGTGAGTCTGCCACTATGTTTCAGATGAAACATGTACAGACACAGCTGAGGCTACAGAGACTGCAAACTCAGCAAGAAAGAATACACCGCCTTCACTAATGTAACAATACTTCATGCTGCAATAGCTGGTACAAATAAAATTGCCAAAGCATTAAAACAGTCACATTCTGATCAGTACCAACTTCTCAAATAAACCTGCTCTATTCTCTGTATCTAATATGACACTAAATTATGTCTCACCATTAAATCCAGTTTCCGGAAAAACATAGCACCATATTCTCAAAACACAATCTTTTAAGGCCTTTGAAACCTCTCCTCTAAACATTTTACTGTTTCATCAACCACATTTTCTCTGGTACTGCACGCTTGCCAATATCTCTTTTAGAAAACCACGATTACACACACAATTTCTGCAAATTGACAAACCACAATTACTGTATAAAGTTTTTTCACAGAACAACAATGACCACAAACAGCCATGTAAATTTGCCTAACAGGGCATACAATTCCAGTAGGCAAGAGTAACATGGTGCCAACAGAGAACCAGATAAAACCAAAACCACAATCGGGCCATCAAATTCAAAACAGGTGCTACATGAATGGGATCTTTCAAAGTGGAATTTTTCCCATATATTTCCCCTACATGTCCCCAAGTGTGTGCAGTAATATTTAACACTCCTTCACTCGTTTCTCTGTTACGAAAACAATAAAAATGCCATACTATTCTGGATGTTTGCCTTTAATGTAATATCTATTTAACTAGGAAGGGAGGCAGGAGACAAAGAAATTCAATGAACAGGGCTCACCAGCCAAAAAATCTGAGGCAGCCTCTCCAACTACCACAACTTTATGTCAGATAGAACATTGTTAATTAATTAACACATGGGTTCTTGCAAATTCTAAATAATACATAGTACTAAATAATACAGACTAAAGGATGTCACAGGGTCCATTCACATTGCTAAAAATCCTATGGGAATTCTTCTAAAGTCAACATGTTTATGCCAGTACCAAAGGTCAACAGCAACTGCTGATTTCATACATTCATCACCTCATGAGAGACCTTTGAGCAGTTTAAGAGCAGTGTGTAATGACCTTTACATAATGGCCATTAAACTGGACAAAAAAGATTGCTGCCATGCACTTCGGCTGCCTGCTTTCCAACAGCGATTCTCAGTGGAGGAAATGCCATACATTGCATAACTGTGAAACTACGAAGACCACAAATCTGTACTTTCATTCACAACGCTGGGGTGTAAATGGCACTAAACTTATATGGTACACATTTTCTGGTTTTCAAACTTACTTTAAAGAAACACACAAGTAAATAAGCTGAAGTTGTAAGCAGGACTTGATTTGTTCACCCATTACTTATCCCTGTCTGGTAATTACAGAGTCTCTTTAAAGTTATATGATGGAGTTTATCTAGCACACCAGTGTTAAAGAATGTGAACCGTGGCCCAGCACAAATGCAACAGAGAGGACAGAGAGCCATATCGCACCTGCAATCCAGACAGGAACAACACGGGACGGCAGCTAGACACATAGTGGCTACATCTGGCTGGTCAGGAAATTTCAAACACAAGTGCACCCTTCAGCCTTCTTTAAATACCTCAAACCTAAGTGAGATTCCAGCTAGGCAGTGGGTCTCTTGATTCCTTCAGGAAGAGGCTTCAGTTCAGCAGCTCCACAGAGGAGTGCCATATTACCTGGTTGTCTGAAATCAGGAAGGTCAGTGGAACACAGCCTCATTACTGTAAACTCCATCAGGTGAAAGCTCAAAAACCCACGTTACAACATCAAACATGGCGCTCCTTGCTCAAGCTAGACCTAAAAGTACAAGGTAAATGGACACAGATTCCACGCAGCTCCAAGGGGCTGTCAGCAACAGCAATACGCTGTTGAACCAGTTCATACAAGAGAACAGAGCAGTGTGACAGAACACACACTTAATCTAATCCTCAATTTCATTACAATAAGTGTCTTAACAGGATCTTTGCTTGGGGTTAACGGCACCATTTAAATGACAACCAACTGACATGAGAACACTTAAATGTAACCATGGCATGCTCTTATACCATGTATCCAACAGGCTGACTGACGGCTACTATTCAAATTGAACTATGATGACCAATTTGCATGGCAGGTGCACTGTCTATTTTCTGTTTGTGGACCAAGAGCTGCCAAGTTCTGGTGCCTGTTGTGCCTTATTTCTACTGCAAGGCTGATAGAAGCAGGCCTAACTCTAAAATTAAACTGATTAACACAAAGTTAGCAAATACCAATAGGGCTAAAAACTGTCATAGCTAATAAAATTGAGACCTAATGCCCCAATATGTAAAAATATAATGTGATGCTAAAATGATAACTTTCACTCTGTTTCTACTTTACAGAGTGGAGTAGTATTACTCACTTCTTCAGCTGTCTAAGTTTATTTTTTCAATTGAAACAGGGTTGACTTCGCTGCTCTGTGTTCAAGCTGATAGTCCAAGGACAAACGATGTTAATACTGGTTCACAAATGAGAATAATACATAAAATCTAGCTGATGATGCTCCCTGAAATACTACCTGAAACAATGAGCAAGACCACAGATAAAACACCAGCCATGTGAGACCATTAATATCAGTAGATATTCTAATATAAAAAAGGATTCCTGATGATTTTGCAGGAGTGCTGAGACTGAAAAGTGGCTGTATGGTATGCACCTCTTGTTTGACTGACATGTGAATACTGAGTGGCATGTCACTGTTTTTCGTATGCTGCTATCACTATATGGCTTACGGCACTTCATTTTTTATGGTGGCAGCATTATCACGGCGTCACAAAAATAAAAGGGATACTCCAACCAAAACATGATTCTACCTCTTTAAGTCCATTCACAACAAGGGGAACTTATCTTTAAAAAGAAAAAGCATTTAAAAATACTTTGTTCAGTGGCTCAAAATAGGTCTACATTAGGGATGTATATTTCAACCACTGAGGCCGAATCGATACGCATCTCGATACGCAGCCACCAATAGGATACATTAACGATATACTGAAGCCTCTGTCGATGCGATGCGATTCGCTCCTGTTCACGATATGATGCGATTCAAAAATGATCTGATAACGATATGACTTGCTTACAAAGAGATTCTGTTCGATATGATGTGATCCAGTTCGATACAGTTAGTTGTGGTACGAGAATGTGCCTGTATCAGATTTCTTACAACGCACAACTCTGCTTTACTCTCTGTATCAATTTGAGAGATGCATGTAGTATTTGGTTTGTTTTTAATGAGCAAACCAATAAATCCTATTTTTTAAAAAAGACATAATTCAGTATGTATAGACAGAGCATTAAATTTTATTTATAATAAGGAACCCTTACTTCATTGCCAGGTTTGTTGTGCTACTGATGTAATTGATAGCTGCTCGGCATTGTTTGCAGTTTGCATTTTGTCCAGTTTACCTTCTCGCTTGAAAAACCCGAAATATTGCCACACGTTTGATTTGTGTGTCTTTTTCAGTGCACTGAATATCTCCTCGCTGATAACATTGTTCTCGTTTCCCTCTATGTTGTGAACAACGCTTGCATCAGTGAAGCAGGAGCGATGGTGCATTCAGGTTGCCTCGGAAAACACGATAGGGCAGGGAATAGTACTAGAACATGAAATAATTGATTTAACCATAGAATTTACCGATGCAGACAGGCTAGAAGAGATGCACCGTAAATTCACCCGTAAATTATATCCGATGTAGCTTGAATCTACCGGTGCAGTCGCATCGCAAACGTTTGTATTGGATCACCGATATGAATCGGTGAATCTCATCATCCCTAGTCTACATGTGTTTTGGAAGGAGTAACCTGCCCCATATTGAATGTTAATTAGTAAATGTAAGGTGATTCATTCTCGGGGGTAGACTAGGACTAGGACTGAGCATCTCAACAGCATTTATCAGGCAGAAAACCCAAAGCACATAGAAGAAAGTACAATAGTCAGTGTACATTTATGAGCCACACAGCCTTTGTGTGAAACCAGCTGAGCTGCAGTATGAAGTGTGGAGATAACGGTCTGGTTTTGTGAGATGCCGCAACAAGCAACATGAAAAAACAGTTTCCCCACATCCAAGCTACTACTTTCTTTAGTTAGCTTCAAATGAGGTTTAATGTTCACACAGTTTCTCTCGATGCCACTCTATATCAAACACTCCAAGTTTGCTTCAGCGTGTGGGTGTACAATAGGTTGTTTACAGATGACGTCACGTCACTCTTTCGTTGTGGCGCAAACTGCAGATAGAGGGCCAGAAGTGATTTTCTGCATACGAAGCACTATAACACACACTCAAAATGCTTGTTTGCATTGTTTTTACGGTTGCTTAGATCGATTAAACTGAGAAACCATGAGAAGCTTTTATTGAGTACCAAATGTTGTTATTCATTAGGGTGAAAAATGCAAGAAATTGACCGCAAAACGGCGGAAAAAAAATAGCTTGTCAACTGTCTGCGGTGGGGGGGAGCCGAGTTGGATAATAGTGGAATTGGTGTAATATTAGTTATTGTTTAAAATCTATGGTGACAGATTTAAAGTAATGGCTACAAGCAACACAACACTTGTTAAATCAATGTTAATGGTTTCACATAAGACAGCTGAATGTAAATAACATATCCTGTCTTTTGTGGCGTTTCACTAGATCTTTACCAGTGTTTGTTTTAGCAAACAACCGTAACATAAACATCATCATTCAGCACTGCAGCACTGAAAGTTTGCTGCTAGGTTAATCCACATTAAATCGGTGTTAACAGTTTCACCTAAAAACAGATAACGTAAATAACATACCCTGTCTTATTTAGCTACAATCTACGTCTTTAGTGGCCTTTCACCAGACCTTTGCAAGTGGTTAACCTAGCACACAACCGTAACGTAAATGTCTACATTCAGCACCGCAGTGCTCAAAGTTTGTTGCTCGGTTAATCCACAGAACAACAAAAGCTACGCACCCTTGCAAAAACAAAACAACTGTCATCCTGGAGCATTTTGGTACTGAGATCATGGACCTGACCGCTAACAAGAAAGTTGTTTGCCTCCATACATTTGTCTTCTTTCATTTGTTTTCTAGAGTAGAGCGATGTCTGAATGAGCAGGTAGTTAGTTATATCTACTTCCTCAGTAGGAGCAAAACTTTCAATTCAGTTGAAAAATTGCTCCTCTTCATCACGTCATGGTCACATGCAACATATGTTACGATTTTATGTTTGTAGCTTTCTCTCAGCATTTCATCTTAACTAGCTCAGTAAGAACTTTCCTGCATCTCATCCATAGCAGTTTTCACTTCCGGCCCTCCATCTGAATTTAAAGTCATGTGACTGCAAACAAAATATAGATACTACTTGCCACATTAGCTGCAGAACATGCTAACGGCAAGTTCAACCAGCAGAATAAACAGTAAAGCAACATGAAAAAAATGACATAATTACAGATTTTAATTTTGAAGTCTGTATCGATCCATCCTTGAGCATCACTTTTTAAGATAATCCTGCTTTGTACTGGCCCCCAAAGCACATGTAGCCTAAGAGCTTTCTAGTTGCAGTGGGACATTTTCATCAACTTAATGTACTGGGCCTTCGCTTCTGACTTTTGTGTTGGTTGCAGCAAACAATAGAGAAATTGCTTTGTGTTGCTTGTAATGTTAACTTACGCATCTTCGTGTCACCAGTCAGTGTACATAGCAAGGAAAATTATAATGTCAATTACTAGATCTATCTCCAGTTATATGTATGTGCAGTATGTGCACAACCCTGTATCTGCATGTTATCACAGCCACAGTGAAACACATTATTTCTAAGAGGCTAAAACATTTGCCGACCAGCATATGGGACCTGAAAAGGGTATGCCACTCTTCCAACACCACATAGCCCTTCCCACCAGCTTGTGGTAATTCTTTACCGCCATATGCCACTGCTCACTGCTATGTCAATATTGTTCCACCTAGAGATGCGAAATAGGTAAACTGTCTACATATGATGTCTGATTGGTTGTACTAACAGCACCTGGACTGGACATCTGGTTAAGATGGACAGAAACTCAAAAATGACAAAGGAAGTGCAAGGCTGTGTCAAGCAGTCTCCAAAAGCACTGAAAGAATGACTGTCAAAGTCCATGCAGGTGGATACACCCCTATATTAATAACAACTCAAAACTAAAACTAAAAAAAAACAACTATTGTGAAAGGTGGATCTGGCTGTAATCCTGCTGAGTGTCAATTTGCTTGTGTACTCTTGATAAAGCTTTATGTCAAAGTCCACAACCCCACAGCGACTTCCCAAAATAGATAGGCAGATTCAAGAGTTACCAGGACTGCTAGCCTCGACAGAATACTGTACCGAGCTATAAGTGATGTGATTCTAGTAGCATACACTTAGAAAACACACACATATATGTAGCCTTGGAATCTGTCATTCTCAAAAAGCTTTTTAAAAAATTTAGGAGTCAAATGAAACAGCTCAATTAAGCCAAAGTTACAGTTACTTACAACTGAAATGAGTTAAATGGCTCGTTTTTGGATGCACTCTGCTGGCTACCTGCTGCATTATAACGTTATGTTTTAGCAGGATAAGATAGCAGGGCTTATTAAAAGCTGAAATACTGCTGAAAAGCGAGTTGTAGGGTGGAACCGAAATGTCAAACTGAAGTGTGATAAATAATTCAGGCTGAAATGCTAATTTCATCGGCTATACAAGTTAGCCTTTTCAACTAATCTAGTTTCCACAAAATAGCTACATTTGTATCTTGACGTTTGTCTCTCCAGGGCTCACTGGCCAACACTTTCCTACTCGGACTTAAATATATATGTAATGTCCATGTAAATACGGTGGCTCTCTGGAGAATGCGTTTAATCACTTAAAGGACAAAGTTAAAGCCTTCATGTTAACGTGTTAGCATGGACAAGGACCCAAGCTGCCAGGGGCACACAGCTTGTCATTTATCAAAAGGGTTAGTCGTGCTGCTTTCAAGTAAAATGGACATTTTCGAGATATTGAACGGCTCTAGAAAGGCGTACACTGGTTTAAATAGTAAAGTACCACAGTAAGACTAAGTTAACGTAACGTTAGTGTTACATGTATGTGCAGGCCTCACAGCCATAGACACAGCAGTCAGATTGTGATGTTAACAGAAATATGCCGAATTAAAACATACAGCTACATTAATAACCAATAAATAGGATACTTACAATCCAAATGTTTCTTTTTTGGACCCATTATTTCATGCGTGGTCGCCTTGCACACAGTTTTGGAAATCGCCGACCCGGTGACACTGTGCTGAGCAGCGGTTATCCTGTCTGTAATGCTCTGTCCAGACATCCTGTATCGGATCAAATAAATGGTCACCGTTTCAGAAACGCTTCCAAATCCAGCGGAACAGCCTGGGTTTTGTGGACGGTGTCGGTCTTCAAAGGCTCTGTGCCACCTGACAATATTGGAGACGAGAGAGAGAGAGAGAGAGAGAGAGAGAGAGAGAGAGAGAGAGAGAGAGAGAGAGAGAGAGAGAGAGAGAGAGAGGACATAACGAGACGACGGCAGGCGTTACATTTATAGCTTATAGGCTAGCTGGCTGCTAACTGTTGGGGAATAAATTCATCCAAACGACTTTACTAAAAGATTTTGACTGAAACTGCAGTAAGAAACATCCATATTTCACGACTGTAACTTACGAACCTTACAAACCAGTCTTTTAATCGATTCCTCACGTCTACTCTCTCCTCTTCCCGTCCAAGTCTTTCTCACATACCGTATCTACATAGACAGAGTAAAAATAGATCATGCTTCCGGACACAATTTTTCACAATAAAAGCTACTTTGAGGGAAAATGAAGAAAAACGAGAAATGATA
The DNA here is from genome assembly GCF_039877785.1 of Chaetodon trifascialis. Lineage (NCBI taxonomy): Eukaryota > Metazoa > Chordata > Actinopteri > Chaetodontiformes > Chaetodontidae > Chaetodon > Chaetodon trifascialis. The sequence continues at coordinate 22,363,351 of NC_092071.1, read as the reverse complement.
CATATTATCATCGACTGTATTTTTTATCTATTAAACGTAGGTACACTTCACCTTTAGGAAGTTTGTAGTTTGAAAAACCACTATCATTTTAATACCGTGAACTGCGGATGAATTGAGTTTGAGCCTTTATTTTGGAGCCCGTACACGCCACTGACAGTGTCGTTGGAATTAACAGTTAGCTTGATATAGCTAGTTCTCGCTGTCTTTGGTTCCCACGCTGAATCCCGTCCAATTTTTCACAGCTCCCCCCGCGCTAGGTTTCAATCATCGTTTAAATGGACTGAGGGTTTTGAAGGAAAATGGCGGGTCTATTTCCTGACCAGCGCTGACTTCTCCTAACTTTTCCACAAAATGCATACACCGCACAAACAGAAGCCACCTTCTCGCTGTGCCGTGTTTGGTCCACCTCTGCTCTGCGCCTGTCTGTGATTCTTACCTTTCACAGGGCTTCATGCTGCCCTCAGGAACAGACTGAAATTGATATATTGAGTTCAGTGACACTTGATTGTTGATCAACTTTGATGATTTACATTAATTTACAAATCAAAAATTCATTAAAAGTCAAATAGTACTTTGAAGACATTCTCCATCTGTTTTGTTTTGTTATCACGTGTGTTCTTTGTTATTCACATCTTTTTGTTTTCTGTCTGGAATTTCTAAATGTGCCTCACTGTTCTCTTGACTATAAATGACAGCTCAGACTGGTGATTAGGATTTGATTTGATGAAACCTTGATCAGGATGAAACTCATTCAGCAGGGTCACTCATTCATTCTCTACAGGAAGTGGTAACATGAATTGGCTCTAGAAACTGCCTGCTAGGGTTGTCTGTTCTGATGCCATGCAAAGTAACCAAAATGATGCTCTGTCAGATTCAGCCTGCTCTTGGGGCCCTTTTGGCCTGCTTTGCATGTCAAGTGGTACAGAGCTATTTTGGGATCCAATGGAAAATATGAAGTGAAACACATGGTCATAGCATGCACACTGTTTTTAACAAGCTGCAAAGAGTGCAAATAGAGAAAAGGTAAAATAGCTTACAGTTCAGCAGTGCTTTGGTTATCTAGGGACCCAGGCAGGATGGTTCCCGCATAATCCTGAGAAGCTGATAGGGTGCAATGATTGAATCACTCCTCACTGACTCAGCCTCCATGCCATCTTCCTATAATGACTTCTTGGTAATACGGATGCCACAGAAAACTGAAACTTCCTCATTTAGCTCCCCAGTGGTTTACACTATGTTGGCTTCTCCACCTTAGTTAAGACTTAGTTGGTATTTTATTTTATTTTATTTATAGCATATGCACATGCTCTCTTCTCCCCACTGTCACTACATATGGCAGAACTTTGAGGACATCTAGTGGTCAACATTGGAAACTGTGCCACTACACGTACAGTGTGTACACTTCTCAGAGATTAATATGTCTTGTATGATAAATTACATTTTTTCCCCCACATTTTTTGGAAACAAATTTTGTGGTTCTCTCCCCAGCATCAATCTTAGCTTACATTTTTGAATGCAGTTTAGCACAAGGGTGCTCTGATGTTGTTGCACGTCATCATTCTATGATGTTCAGTACATTCCTGGACTCTGTGATCAATTGTTGTCATTTTCCACCATGGACCACTAACTTTGCCTCTTTCTCTCTCAGTGTTGTCTCAATTTCACCCAGGAAATATACTTATTGACAGCAGCCATATACTTGTTTAAGTTGAAGGTATTTTAGTGGTAATATATGTATTTATAAATGAAGCTAGTTAACTGTATATATCAATTGATGTGCAACCATTTTTTAGAGAGCGGCAACTAACCAGTAGTAAATCTTTACTGTTGTTGTTTTCTTTTCTTTTGTTTGATTGTTGTGTTTTAGTCTGCTGAAACTCAGCAGGAAACTCAAAAACATTTTAGGTGAGCTGGGAAAAAATGAGATGTGATTTTCAGCTGCATATAGGTATGTAGAAGGTGACATTGTCAACATATGGAGCTCATGCTGAAAAACAAATGTTCTTTAATCTTTTCAGAGCAAAAATGAATGAGGATAATGTGTCAGGATGCTTGGCAATGATAACAAACTTCTCTGACATCCTTATTTAGCTCTGAGAAGGCCTACTCCATGACTAGACAAACCCTCTACTGTTTGCACACCCCGGGAAAAAAAGGGTGAGTGTTCACTGACTTAGTTTAGTTAAACATTGATTAAATGCATTTGAATCAGCTGAAATATTCAAATTGTAATTATTTTTATTATCATAAAAAATAAATTAAACCAAGGGCTGTAAGATTAACTCTTGATGCATAAGATTCCACAAGTTTATATAAATCAATGAAACAAACTGGTGTTCAGATGATTTGATGCACTGGGTTTTGCCTCTCAGGCTACATACAGCTGCCTTATTAGTGAAGATTGTTGGGGTAGAATGCAGTATGAAATGAACACCTGCAGACTCAACTCAGGCTGGAAAGAGTTTCTCAAACTAACTTTTTCAGGTTTAAAAGATTATATAATCTATGTTAAATATATCAATTTGAGATGATATATTCTAAAATATGCTAGAATTGGACAATTGTTAAAAATAAGAGGGTAAAGTACAGTTTCCTTCGTAGTCAAGATGCAAATACAAAAATGATCTATCAGAAATGATGAGGTATATATGAAGGAAACTAAAATGATTTTACATAGGGCTATAATACAGAGCTTAACATAGCATCTCTACTTTCTCATCATTTTTATGAATTATGGATATCATAATTTGCAATTTGCTCCATTCATTCACATGTTGTTGTTTTTTTTATTATTCATCATTGTCTCCCTCAACTTCTGAAACAAAACCCATGTCCTTTATTCATCTTGCTCAGACCAAGTCCACATTTGATCAGCAAGTCAGTAAATGAGGGAAATGTACATTTACCAGATCCATGACGGCAGCGATAATTAGGCACCTGAGCCATCATGACATACAAAATCTTTTGTTAGAATTATATTCTAACCTGACCTATACACTTATTATTGTATTTAATGCGTTACGCCATCAAATGGATCAAAACATATGATACATGGAAAATGTTACAAAATTAGTTAATATAATTTCAGTTAATTTCGTACATATGTAAAATATAATTTAATGTCTTTTCCTTTCCTGCAACAGCTATGCATATTCCTCTGGCAGAGAATGCATCTCCCCCTGAAGAATGTATTTGTCATGTATATAATGGCTATGTCAACAGGGAGGACAAGCTTATACAGAGATACTCTCTGAGGGACACTGAAAATGATGCAAAGACTTGGCTTCTTGTATGGGTTCCAAGTGATGATATTTTAGCCAACAAAAGCTGAGAGACTTGCCCTTTCATTTTGTCAAAGACATGAAATTATTTGTGTGCCAATCAAACTGCTAAAGAGAGCTCTGGGTGACGGCATCCAGTCTAGATTGATTTCAATCCAGATAAAGGATCCTCAGATCATTTTCTGCTGAGAAAGATCATTACTAGTTTTATCATACTTTGAACCAAATACAGGAGTTTTGAGAAATAGGATTACTGTCTCCTGTGACCTTATTCAAGTGGTATATTGCTGTCAACTGAAGTCACTGATACATTTGACCCACTAACATTATTATATTCTACACACAAGCTAAATTAGTCAAAGTCAAGGAACTTGAACTCATTCTGAACTATAGGTTACACCTCATACACAAGAGCTCCTGTGTGATGCACAGGGCAGGGATCTAATGTACAATGCAACAAACACAGCTGTCACAAGAGGACACAGTCAATGACATATGACTCATTACTTAACATATACAATGTATATAGTTTGACAGTGACAGTGAGAACAAAGCTCAATTAAACATCTGTTTGTGGTCCATATAAATACATATACAGATGAATTTTTTTCTAAACAATAAATGCTATGTCAAGATTCAGTTTAACTTCTATCTGAGGTGGCAAGGTGGCACAGTGATTACAAAAAAAACCTAAAACAAATAAGAATTTCTACAGTTGCAGTGGATTTAATCTACTTGTTTCCCCAGAAAATCCATCCATTTTCTATACCGCCTATCCCTTTCGGGGTTGCGGGGGGCTGGAGCCTATCCCAGCTACGATGGGCGAGAGGCAGGGTACACCCTGAGCCGGTCGCCAGCCGATTGCAGGGCCACATTCAAGGACAAACAACCATTTACACTCACATTCACACCTATGGACAATTTAGAGTCATCGATTAACCTAATGAGCATGTTTTTGGTCTGTGGGAGGAAGCCGGAGTACCCGGAGAGAACCCACGCATGCACGGGAAGAACATGCAAACTTCACACAGAAAGGCCCCGCCTGACCCGGGGATCGAACCGGCAACCTTCTTGCTGTGAGGCACGCGCACTACCTGCTGCGCCACCGTGCAGCCCTCCCCAGAAAATGAATACAAATAATTGTGAAAGTTAAATATTAGCTGAGAAATCTATCTTATCATTGTACACACACACACACACACACACACACACACACA